>NW_016908474.1:567221-570889 GCF_001483705.2 Eufriesea mexicana | reverse complement strand
GGGGGGCAGCAGTATTGGTCTCGGCACGTTAGGTTGAGTTATGCTACGTTCGGCTATGTTACATGCGGCTACGTTAGGTAATTGTATATTTATCTTTTGCGCTATATACTATTATTCGGGTGCCCTCTGCGCACTACAGTTCTCTGATATATTCCGCTTGTCTATCGGGATGTCAGCAGTAATGTTCGTGGCACTATAGGTTGAGCTATGTTACAGTTGGTTAGGCTGGGTTTGAATAGATATGGTTGGGATGGCTTTGGCTTTTGTGCTGCGCTCTGCTATTCGGTCGACTTCTGCGCTATACTGTGCACTAACATTTCCTGCTTTGCTCTGGTTATGCCAGCTATAGTGGTCTCGTATCCATAGGCATATTTATTCTACGCATGGCAATGTTAGGTTTGTTCTGGTATGGTCGGGATGACTTTGAATTTTGTACCATACTCTGCTGTTCGGTGGATATTTGCGCCTTGCTGTGATCTAACATTCTCTGGTTGGCGTTATGGAGGCCAGAAATAATGGCCGCGTCACGTTAGGCTGAGTTAGGTTGCGTATGGTTCTGTTAGGTTTGGTTAGGTTACGAGAGGACAGCTTCGACTTTTGTACTGTGCCCTGCTGTTCGGCGGAATTCTCCGCTCTGCTGTGCTCTAATATAACCTGCTTTCTCTGGGAAGCCAGAAATAGTGGCCGCGGCATCTTAGCTAGTGATAGGTTACGTTTGTATAAGGTATGCTGGCATGGCTCATGTTTGGATATCTTTGACCTTTCTAATATACACTGCCATTCTACTAACTGCTGCTCTTCACTCTCCTCTAATATGCGCTTCTTGGCAACGGGGGCCAGCAATAGTGGTCGCTGCGCGTTATGCTGAGTATCCCATGTGATATTAGGATATGTTAGTTTGTGTTAGGTTTGGGTATATTTGACTCCTCTGCTGTACACTGCGATTCTATGGATTTCTGCGCTCTACTCCCCTCTAATTTGTTCTGCTTGACTCTGGGGATGCTAGCAATAGGGTTCCATGCTCGTTAGGTTTAATTATTCTACATTTGGTTGGGCTAGGTTCTGCCTGGTTTGGTTAGGATGAATTCGACTTTTGTGCTATACTCTGCTATTCGGTGGAATTCGCGATCTGCATTGCTCTAGTATACTCTGCCCGACACTCGGCTGGCCAGCAAGAGCGGTCGTGGTATGTTAGGCGGTGTTAGGTCCTGTTTGGCTGTGTTAATTTAGGCTACGTATGGCCAGGAACGCTTTGACTTTCGTGCTATAAACAGTTATTCGGTGGTCTCCGGCCCTCTACCGTGCTGTACTCTAAACTGCTTGCCCCTGTGGAGGCCAGCATCAGCGTTCGCACCAAGTTATGTTAAGTTCGCTATGTCAGGTTAGGATATGTTAGCTTGGGCTTGGTTTGGGTGTCTTCGACTTTTCTGCTGTACACCGCGATTCTATGGATTTCTGCTCCCTAGTCTCCAATAATATGTTCTGTATGGCCCTGGAGAGGGTAGCAACAGTGGTCGCGGCACGTAAGGGTTAGTTATATTTCGTTTGGTTAGGTAAAATTTGGTCAGGTTAGGACAGGACAGCTTTGACTTTTTTGCCATACTCTGCTAATCAGTGGATTTCTGCGCTCCAATGTGCTCTAATGCGCACTGCTTGTCTTTTGGGAGGACAGCAATAGCGGTCTCTGCACGTTACATTGTATTATGTTACGTGCGCTTATGTCACGGTTTGTTAAGTTAGGAAAGGACAGCTTTCACTTTTGCGCTGTATACTGCTATTCGTTCTACGTCTGGGCTCCACTGCGCTTTAATACGTTCTGCTTGTCTCTGAGGTGGCCAGCAATAATGTTCGTGGAACGTTCGCTTTAGTTGGGTTCCGCTCGCTTTGTTTAGGACAGGATAAGCACACTGCTACTCTGTGCATTCCTACGCTCTACTGGGCTCTAGTATATTCTGCTTGACTAAGCGGAGGCCAGCTGTAGTGGCATCGGTGCGTTGGTCTGAGTTGCGTTGCGTAATTAGGCATTAGGTTGCGTTTGGCTAGTTTTGATTAGGTTAATGTCGGTAAGGGTTGCTTTCACTTTCGTGTTATACACCTTATGTTCGGTGGATTTCTGCGCTCAGTTTCGCTTTACTACATTCTGCTTGTCGCTGGGGTGTCCAGTAGCGGTACCCTCAGCACGATAATATGAGATCTGTTCGGTTCGGTTATGTTACGTTTGGTTAAGGTAGCATGCGATGTCCTTGACCTTTGTGCTATACGTTGCTATTCGACAGATTTCGGCATTCTGCTGTGCTTCAATCTGTTCTGCTTGGCTACGTGGAGTCCAGCAGTATTTGCCTAATCACGTTACTTTGAGTTACACTACTTCTGAATGAGGCTGTGGAGGACAGGTTTGGTTAGGCTATCCTCCACTCTTGTGCTTTGCACTGCAGTGAGGTGGATGTCTGAACTCTACTTTGCTCTAGCATGTTCTGCTTGCCTCTGTGGCGGCCAGAGGTAAAGGTCTGGGCGCGTTAGGTTCTTATAGGTTACGTATGCTTATGTTACGTTTGGCTAGGTTAGGAAAGGACACTTCGCCTACTGCGCTATACACCGCTATTCGGCGGGTTTCTGTGCTCACGTGTGCTATAGTACCCTCTGCTTGACTCTGTTGTGGCCAGTAAAGGTGGTCTCGGCACGTTAAGTTGAGTGAGGTTACCCATCGTTTGATTATGTAAGGAAGGCTCGGTTAGGATTTCTATGCCTTTTGTGCTAAAAACTGCTTTTCGGTGGATATCTGCGCTCTAATGCGCTCTAATATGCTATGCCTGGCTCTGGCAGGCCAGCATTATTTGTCTCGTCACGTTATGTTGGCTTACACTACGTTTGGATATGTTAGGTTAGGCCAAGTTGGACAACTATATGCCTGACGTTTGTGCTATACACTGCTATCCGCGGATTTCTGAGCTCTACTGTGTTCTAATATTTTCTGCTTGGCTCTGGGGACTTCAGCGATAGTGATCTCGGCACGTGAGGCTGAGTTGCGTTACGTTTGGTTAGGTTAGGTTATGCCAAGCTCGGGCAGGTTATCCTTGACTTTAGTGCTATACACTGCCAATCGGAGGGTTTCTGCACTCGAGTAGCTCTGCAGTATTCTGCATCGCCCTGTGGAGGCAAGCAATAGTCGCGGCACGTTATGTTGAGTGTGCAACGCATGATTGCGTTATGTTAGTTTCTGTTTGGTCAGGGTGGCCTCGTTTCTCGTTCTGTACACTGTAATACGGCGGGTTACTGTGATCAACTGTGATCTACCATATTCTAGCTGGCTATGTGGAGTCCGGTAGCTGTGTCGATTCTATATATTTCTGCGTTCTTCTCTCCACTAATGCGTTCTGTTTGGCACTGGAGACGCCGGAAATTGTGGTTGCGGTAAGTTGGGATGAGTTAGGCTACGTTTGGTCATGTTACGATTAGTTATGGTAGGAGAGGATAGCTTTGACTTTAGTACCATAGTCTGCTATTAGGTGGATTTCTGCGCCATGCAGGGCTCTAACATTTACAGGTTGGCTCCGGGAAGGCCAGCCTTTGGTTAGGACAGCTTTTACTTTTGAGTCCTGCGCTGCCATTCGGTGGATTTCTGTGCTGTATTCTGCACTGGTATGTCCTGCTTGTCTCGGGGGGGGGGG
>NW_016908474.1:505216-567077 GCF_001483705.2 Eufriesea mexicana | reverse complement strand
CGGGGGGGGGGGGGCAGCAGTATTGGTCTCGGCACGTTAGGTTGAGTTATGCTACGTTCGGCTATGTTACATGCGGCTACGTTAGGTAATTGTATATTTATCTTTTGCGCTATATACTATTATTCGGGTGCCCTCTGCGCACTACAGTTCTCTGATATATTCCGCTTGTCTATCGGGATGTCAGCAGTAATGTTCGTGGCACTATAGGTTGAGCTATGTTACAGTTGGTTAGGCTGGGTTTGAATAGATATGGTTGGGATGGCTTTGGCTTTTGTGCTGCGCTCTGCTATTCGGTCGACTTCTGCGCTATACTGTGCACTAACATTTCCTGCTTTGCTCTGGTTATGCCAGCTATAGTGGTCTCGTATCCATAGGCATATTTATTCTACGCATGGCAATGTTAGGTTTGTTCTGGTATGGTCGGGATGACTTTGAATTTTGTACCATACTCTGCTGTTCGGTGGATATTTGCGCCTTGCTGTGATCTAACATTCTCTGGTTGGCGTTATGGAGGCCAGAAATAATGGCCGCGTCACGTTAGGCTGAGTTAGGTTGCGTATGGTTCTGTTAGGTTTGGTTAGGTTACGAGAGGACAGCTTCGACTTTTGTACTGTGCCCTGCTGTTCGGCGGAATTCTCCGCTCTGCTGTGCTCTAATATAACCTGCTTTCTCTGGGAAGCCAGAAATAGTGGCCGCGGCATCTTAGCTAGTGATAGGTTACGTTTGTATAAGGTATGCTGGCATGGCTCATGTTTGGATATCTTTGACCTTTCTAATATACACTGCCATTCTACTAACTGCTGCTCTTCACTCTCCTCTAATATGCGCTTCTTGGCAACGGGGGCCAGCAATAGTGGTCGCTGCGCGTTATGCTGAGTATCCCATGTGATATTAGGATATGTTAGTTTGTGTTAGGTTTGGGTATATTTGACTCCTCTGCTGTACACTGCGATTCTATGGATTTCTGCGCTCTACTCCCCTCTAATTTGTTCTGCTTGACTCTGGGGATGCTAGCAATAGGGTTCCATGCTCGTTAGGTTTAATTATTCTACATTTGGTTGGGCTAGGTTCTGCCTGGTTTGGTTAGGATGAATTCGACTTTTGTGCTATACTCTGCTATTCGGTGGAATTCGCGATCTGCATTGCTCTAGTATACTCTGCCCGACACTCGGCTGGCCAGCAAGAGCGGTCGTGGTATGTTAGGCGGTGTTAGGTCCTGTTTGGCTGTGTTAATTTAGGCTACGTATGGCCAGGAACGCTTTGACTTTCGTGCTATAAACAGTTATTCGGTGGTCTCCGGCCCTCTACCGTGCTGTACTCTAAACTGCTTGCCCCTGTGGAGGCCAGCATCAGCGTTCGCACCAAGTTATGTTAAGTTCGCTATGTCAGGTTAGGATATGTTAGCTTGGGCTTGGTTTGGGTGTCTTCGACTTTTCTGCTGTACACCGCGATTCTATGGATTTCTGCTCCCTAGTCTCCAATAATATGTTCTGTATGGCCCTGGAGAGGGTAGCAACAGTGGTCGCGGCACGTAAGGGTTAGTTATATTTCGTTTGGTTAGGTAAAATTTGGTCAGGTTAGGACAGGACAGCTTTGACTTTTTTGCCATACTCTGCTAATCAGTGGATTTCTGCGCTCCAATGTGCTCTAATGCGCACTGCTTGTCTTTTGGGAGGACAGCAATAGCGGTCTCTGCACGTTACATTGTATTATGTTACGTGCGCTTATGTCACGGTTTGTTAAGTTAGGAAAGGACAGCTTTCACTTTTGCGCTGTATACTGCTATTCGTTCTACGTCTGGGCTCCACTGCGCTTTAATACGTTCTGCTTGTCTCTGAGGTGGCCAGCAATAATGTTCGTGGAACGTTCGCTTTAGTTGGGTTCCGCTCGCTTTGTTTAGGACAGGATAAGCACACTGCTACTCTGTGCATTCCTACGCTCTACTGGGCTCTAGTATATTCTGCTTGACTAAGCGGAGGCCAGCTGTAGTGGCATCGGTGCGTTGGTCTGAGTTGCGTTGCGTAATTAGGCATTAGGTTGCGTTTGGCTAGTTTTGATTAGGTTAATGTCGGTAAGGGTTGCTTTCACTTTCGTGTTATACACCTTATGTTCGGTGGATTTCTGCGCTCAGTTTCGCTTTACTACATTCTGCTTGTCGCTGGGGTGTCCAGTAGCGGTACCCTCAGCACGATAATATGAGATCTGTTCGGTTCGGTTATGTTACGTTTGGTTAAGGTAGCATGCGATGTCCTTGACCTTTGTGCTATACGTTGCTATTCGACAGATTTCGGCATTCTGCTGTGCTTCAATCTGTTCTGCTTGGCTACGTGGAGTCCAGCAGTATTTGCCTAATCACGTTACTTTGAGTTACACTACTTCTGAATGAGGCTGTGGAGGACAGGTTTGGTTAGGCTATCCTCCACTCTTGTGCTTTGCACTGCAGTGAGGTGGATGTCTGAACTCTACTTTGCTCTAGCATGTTCTGCTTGCCTCTGTGGCGGCCAGAGGTAAAGGTCTGGGCGCGTTAGGTTCTTATAGGTTACGTATGCTTATGTTACGTTTGGCTAGGTTAGGAAAGGACACTTCGCCTACTGCGCTATACACCGCTATTCGGCGGGTTTCTGTGCTCACGTGTGCTATAGTACCCTCTGCTTGACTCTGTTGTGGCCAGTAAAGGTGGTCTCGGCACGTTAAGTTGAGTGAGGTTACCCATCGTTTGATTATGTAAGGAAGGCTCGGTTAGGATTTCTATGCCTTTTGTGCTAAAAACTGCTTTTCGGTGGATATCTGCGCTCTAATGCGCTCTAATATGCTATGCCTGGCTCTGGCAGGCCAGCATTATTTGTCTCGTCACGTTATGTTGGCTTACACTACGTTTGGATATGTTAGGTTAGGCCAAGTTGGACAACTATATGCCTGACGTTTGTGCTATACACTGCTATCCGCGGATTTCTGAGCTCTACTGTGTTCTAATATTTTCTGCTTGGCTCTGGGGACTTCAGCGATAGTGATCTCGGCACGTGAGGCTGAGTTGCGTTACGTTTGGTTAGGTTAGGTTATGCCAAGCTCGGGCAGGTTATCCTTGACTTTAGTGCTATACACTGCCAATCGGAGGGTTTCTGCACTCGAGTAGCTCTGCAGTATTCTGCATCGCCCTGTGGAGGCAAGCAATAGTCGCGGCACGTTATGTTGAGTGTGCAACGCATGATTGCGTTATGTTAGTTTCTGTTTGGTCAGGGTGGCCTCGGCTCTCGTTCTGTACACTGTAATACGGCGGGTTACTGTGATCAACTGTGATCTACCATATTCTAGCTGGCTATGTGGAGTCCGGTAGCTGTGTTCGCGGCACGCTCCTTTGAGTTACGCTACGCTTGGTTAGGTTAGAATGCGTCAGGATATGACAGAATATCTTCGACTTTTGTGCCATTCACTGCAATGTGGAGGGTTTCTGCGAACTATTGTGCTCTAGTACACACTATTTGTCCTTGCGGATGTCAGCAATAGTTGTCACGTCATGTTAGGTTGTGTTAGGTTACGTTTGGGTTTGTTACGTATGGCTAGGCTAGGACATGCCACTTCGACACCTGTGACCTACTGTGATCTCCTACTTTCTGCTAGGCTATGGTGAAGCCAGGAGCAAATGTCCCTGCACGTTATGTTGAGTTATGGTACGCTTTGTTTGGTTAGGTTAGGGCAGGTGTTGGTTGTATATCTACGGCTTTTGTGCTATTTACTGCATTGTGGTCTATTTCAGCTCTATACTGCGCTGTGGTTCATTCTTCTTGTACCCGTGGAGACGAGCTATTGTGGCCTCGTCTGGCTAGTTTCAGTTATGCTACGTTTGGGCATAGCACGTTTGGCTGGTTTAGGATATGCTACATATGCTTTTGTCATTTACACTGCAATTCGGTGTATTCCTTTGATCCACTGTGCTCCAGTATATTCTGCTTCGCTCCGTCGAGGCCAGCAATTGTGGTCTCGTCATGTTAGGTTGAGTTATGTTGCACCTGGATGTGTTACGTCTGGCCAGGTTTGAACATGCTACTTTGACTGTTGTGCTTTACACTGCTACCCCGTAGGTTCCTGCGGCCTACAGTGATTTACCTCATTCTGCGTGGCTCCGGGGATGGCAGCAGCAGTGGACGCGGCACGCCCTGTCGGGTTACGTTTCGTTTGGTTTGGTTAAGTTTGGTCAAGTCATGTTATGATATATTCGGCTCTTTAGGTATTCACTGCAGTGCGGTGGATTCCTGCGCACTACTGTGCTCTAGTATACTCTGCTGGTCTCTGTCGAGGTCAGCAATAAATGGCTCGTCAGGTTAGGTTGTGTAAGATTAATTTTGGGTATGTTACGTTTGGCTAGGTTAAGAAAGGCTACCTTTACTTCTGTGCTATTCACTGCTTTTCGGAGCGTTTTTGGGCACTAATGTGCTCTAATGTGCTCTGCCTGGCCCTGGGGAGGCCAGGAGCAGTGGTCGCTGCACGTTATATTCAGTTATGCTACGTATGGTTAGGTTAGATTAGGGCAGGCTATGATAGGATATCTACGGCTATTGTGCTATCCACTGCAATGCGGTGGATTTCTGCACACTACACATCTCTAGTACATTCTGCTTGTATCTGTTGGTGACAGCAATAGCGGTCTCGTCATGTTAAGTTGAGATTGGTTACGTTTGTCCAGGTTAGGGGACGGTGCTTTGTCTTTTGTGCTATGCACTGCTATTGCGTGTGTGACTGTGATCTAGTGTGCCCTAATATGCTCTGCCTGGCACTGTGGCGACCAATAATAGTGGCCTCAGCACGTTGGGTTGGTATGGTTATGTTACGTCTGGCTAGGTTCTGTTAAGTTTGGTTAGGGTAACTTTGATTTTCGTAGTGTTCACTGTTATTCGGCGGATTTCTATGCTGTGATCTGCTCTACGGCCTCCTGTTTGGCTCTGTGGAGGTCAGGAGCAGCGGTTGCCGCACGTTATATTGAGCTATGCTACGTTTTGTTAGGTTAGGCTAATTGAAGTTATGTCAGGATACCCACAGCTTTTGTGCTATACATTGCAATGCGGTGGGCTGCTGCGCATTACTGTGCTCTAGTGCATTCTGCTTGCCTTTGTGGGGGCCAGCAGTAGTGGTCTCGTCGTGTTAGATTCATTTGTGTTACGTTTGGGTTTGTTACGTTTGGCTAGGATAGGAGATGATGCTTCGACTTTTGTGCTATGCACGGCTCTTCCGTGGATTACTTCGCTCTAGTGTGCCCTAATATGCTCTGTATGGCACCGAGGTGGCCAGTAATTGTGGCCTCTGCAAGTTAGGTTGAGTTTCGTTAAGTTACGTCAGGTTAGGTTAGGAAGGTTAGGTCAGGATGTATATGGATTCTGTGCACTTCGTTGCAATACGGTGGATTTCTGAGCTCTGCTGTGCTGTAGTATATTCTGCATGGCACTAGGAAGGCCATCAACAGTGGTTTCGGCAGGCTCTGTTATGTTGGGCATCGCTTGGTTTGATTAGGTTAGGTCAAGTCATCCTGGGATATCCTCGACTTTTGTGCTTTTCACTGCATTGCGGTGGATTCGTGCCTGCAACTGCGCTCTGATATTCTCTGCTTGGCCCTTGGGAGGCCCGCAGTAGTGGTCTCTGCAAGTTAGGTTGAAATATGCCACGTTCGGTTATGCTTGGTTTGGTGAGGTTATGATATTATAATTCAGGCATCTGTGCTATAAACTGCTATCCTCCGATTTCTGCCCTGTACGGCACTCTAATATGTTCTGCATGGCTCTGGGACGGCCAGTAATAGCGGTATTGGCACGTTAGTTTAAAATATGATACGTTCCGTTATGTTGCGTTATGGAGGCTTGGATAGGATTTCTATAACTTTCGGCTATACACTTCTCTTCGGTGCGTTTCTGCGCTATACTCTGATCTAATATGCTCTCCTTCGCTCTGGTTAGGGCAGCAGTATTTGTCTCGTCACGTTATGTTGTGTTACGTTACGTTTGGTTAAGTTTGGTTGGGTTAAGTTTGGCGGGGATATCTTTGACTTTTGTGCTGTACACTGCAGTGCGGCCGGTTCCTACGCTCTCCTGTGCTCTAGTATATCCTGCTTGGCTCTGCGGAGCACAGCAGTAGTGGCCTCGGCACGGTAGGTTTTGTCAGATCACGTTTGGCTGAGTTAAGTTTGAATAGGTTAGGAAAATACAGTTCTGGCTTTTGTGCTATTAGCTGCTATTCGGCGGACTTCTGGTCTGTTCTGTTCCCTAATCTGCTGTGCTTTTCTCTGGGGAGGTAGCAATTGTAGTCTCGGCACGTTAGCTTCGGTTAGGCTAAATTTAGCTACGTTAGGTTAGTATGGGTTAGGTTAGGATATCTTTGACTTTTGTTCTATACACTGCCATCCTATGGACCTCTGCGCTCTACATGCCTCTAATATTTTCTGCCTTGCGATAGGGATGCCGCGAATAGTGGTCTCGGCTCGTTAGGTTCATTTAGTATACGTTTGGTTAGGTCAGGTTTGGTCGGGTTAGGTTAGGATACCTTTGACTTCTGTGCTATAAACTGCTATTTGGTGGCTTTCTGCTCACTAATCTTCTCTAATATGTTCTGCCTGTTGCTGGCAGGCCCGCAATACCGTCATCGGCAAGTTATGTTGAGTTATGCTACGTTCGTTTGGGTTAGGTTAGGGCAGTTTGTGTTAGGATGTCTTCCACTCTTGTGTTATACACTGCAATGCTGTGTGTTGTTGCGCTCTACTCCGCTCTAGTATATTCTGCTTGTCTCTGGGGAAACTAGTAATAGTGGTCCCGTCACGTCTGTTTGAGGTAAGCTACTTCCGGTTATGTTACGTATGGTTATGTTAGGATAGGGTAGCTTCCACTTCTGCGCTGTACTCTACGATTCTATGGATTTCTGCGCTCTACTCTCTTCTAATAAGCCCTGCTTGGCGACGGGGAGGCCAGCAATAATGGGCTAGGCAAGTTAGGATCTGTTACGTTGCGTTAGGTTATGTTACGTTTAGCTAGGATAGGATAGGACACCTTAGACTTTTGTGCTATACCACGCTATTCGGCGGATTTCTGCGCCCTACATTGCTCTACTATACTCTGCTCGAATCTCGGGAGGAGAGCAATAGTAGTTTCGGCACATTAGCTTTTAGATGGTTAACGTTTGGTTATGTTATGTTTGGCAACGTTAGAAAAGGATATCTTCGACTTTTAAACTGTGCACCCCTATGCGGTGGATTTCGGCGATCTATTATGCTCTAGTACATTCTGCTTGGCTCACGGGAAGCCAGCGATAACGTTCTCGGCTAGTTAGGTTATGATAGGATGCTTTTCGATTCATTTCGCTTGGACATGTTAGGTCAGGATGGCTTTGGCCTCCGTGCTATACACTGCTCTGCGGCGGAATTCTGCGCTTAACACTGCTATACTACACTCTGCTCGGCTCTCGGGATGCGAGCAATAGCGTGGGTGGCACGTCAGAATGAGTTAGGTTTCGCTTGGTTAGGTTAGGTTAGGCTAAGTTTGGTGAGGGCAGCTTCAACTTTTATGCTATACACAGTTATTCGGTGGATTCCTCCCCTCCACTGTGTTCTACACTAATCTGCTAAACTCTGGTGAGACCAGCAATAGTTGCCGCGGCACGTTACGTTGGGCCTTTCTACGTAAGGATAAGTTACGTAAGTGTGTGTGAGCCTTGGATGCCTTCGACTTTTCTGCTGTACACTTCGATTATATGGATTTCTGCGTCCTACTTTCCTATAGTATGTTCTGCATGGCCCTGTGAATGCTAGCAATAGCGATCGCGGCAAGATTGTTTGAGCTACGTATCGTTTGGTTTGGTCAGGTTAGGCTAGGTTTGGTAAGGATGGCTCCGACTTCAGTGCTGAACACTGCTAATCGTGGAATTTCTGCGCATCACTGTGCTCTAGTATGCCCTGCTTGGCTCTGCGGGACCAGCAGTAGAGTTCACGGCTCGTTAGGATTAGATAATCTACGTTCGTTTAGGATAGCTCTGGTCAGGTTAGGTTATGATATCTTTGACTTTTGTCCAATACACTGCTGTTTGTTGGCTTTCTGCCCTCTACTCTGCTCTAGTATATTCTGCTTGGCTCTGGTGAGGCCAGCATTGGTTTCCTCTGCACGTTAGTTTGAGTTCGGTTGCGTTTGGTTATATTACGTTTGGTCAAGTTAGGAGAGGTTCGCTTGGATTTTTGTGCTGTACACTGCTGTTCGATGTATTTCTGCGATCTACGATGCTCTAATATACTCTGCTAGGCTCTGCGTAGCCCAGCAATACTTGTCTCGGCAATGCGGTGGGTTACTGCGATAGGCTGTGCACTAGTATATTCTGCTTGGCACTGGGGAGGCTAGTAATGGTGCTGTCGGCACGATAGGTTGAGCTAGCTAATTTCGGTTGCGTTAAGTATGATTTCCTTAGGATAGCGTAACTCCGACTTTTGCGATATGCACTGCGATTCTTTGGATTTCTGCGTTCTGCTCCCATCTAATATGGCCTACTTTGTTCTTGGGAGGGCAGAAACAGTGGTCTCGGCACGTTTGGTTGTGTTAAGCTACTTTCGGTTATGTTACGTATGATTACGTTAGGATAGGGTAACTTCGATTATTCCGACATGCACTGCGATTCTATGGATATCTGCGCTCTTGTCTCCTACAATATGCTATACTTTGCTCTGGGGAGGGAGCAATAGTGGCCTCGGCACGTCGCGATGGTATAGGTTACGTTTTTTTACGCTGGGTTTGGTCATGTTCGGACACGGTCGCATTGACTTTTGCGCTATACTCAGCTATACGGTAGATTTGGGCGCTCGACTCTGCTCTAGTATGATCTGCTTCACTCTGGGGAGGCCAGCAATAGTGGTCGCTTCACGTTCGTTTGTGTTATGTTACGTTTGGTTTGGTTAAGGTAGGTTAAGTTTGGTTGGGAAGGCTTTGACGTTTGCACTATACACTGCTGTTCGGTGGCTATCTGCATTATGCATAGCTCTGCTATACTCTGCACGAGTCTGTGCAGCCCAGTAAGTGTTGTCGTGTTACGTTACGTATAGTTAGGCTGCGTTTGTATTTGTTACGCGTGTATATACTTGTCTTTCGTGGCATACACTGTTATTCGGTATATTTCCGCGCTCTACTATGCTCTGCTATACTCTGTTCGGCCCTCGGAAGGCCAGAAATAGTGGCTGCGGCACGCTAGGTGCCGTCAGTCTACGTTTGTTTAGGTTTGGTTAGGTTAGGTTAGTTGTTGAGATCAATGACTTTTGTGCTTCACAGTGCAATTTGGAAG
Organism: Eufriesea mexicana; assembly: GCF_001483705.2. Lineage (NCBI taxonomy): Eukaryota > Metazoa > Arthropoda > Insecta > Hymenoptera > Apidae > Eufriesea > Eufriesea mexicana. Next base: position 557,783 of record NW_016908474.1, on the reverse strand, counting down.
CATTCTGCGTTCTACTGTGCTCTCATATATTCTGCTTGTCTCTGGGGAATCCAGCAATAGTGGTCTAGGCATGTTAGGCTGCGCTTGGCTGCATTAGATTAGGTTATGTTAACCACGTTTAGACCTGGATTGCTCCTCCTTTCGTGTTGAACACTGTTTCTCGGTGGAATTCTGCGTTCTGCTGTGCTCTAACGTACTCTGCTCGATCTGAGGAGACCTGCAATATCGGTATTGGCACGTTACGCTGAGCTTTGCTGCGTTAGGCTGTGTTATGTCAGTTTGGGTTATGTTCGGATATCTTTGACCATTGCGATGTACACTGCGATTCTATGTACTTCTCACTCTTTGGAGACCTGCAATATTGGTCTCGTCACCTGTGGTAGAGACATGTTACGTTTGGTTCCTTTATGATTGGTTAGGTTAGGATTGGATGGGCTTGACTATTGTGCTGTACACTGCCATGCGTTGAATTCCTGCGCCCTACTTTGACCCATTATTCCCTGCTTTAATCTGGGCATGTTTGAAGTAGTGGCCGTGGCGCGTTGGGTTTGGTTAGGTTACGCTTGGATAGGTTATGTTTCGTTACGTTTGGTTAGGATTGCTTTGACTTCCGTGTTATGCACAGCTCTTCGGTGGATTTCTGCGCTCTACTGTGCCCTAATATGTTCTGCTAGGCTTTGGGGTGGCCAGCAATAGAGGTCACGACTCGTTACGTTTAGTTACTCTATGCCTGGTTAGGAACGGTTAGGCCAGGATAGGTTAGGATGTCTGTCACTTTTGTGCCATGCACTGATATTTGCTGGCTTTCTCCGCTCAGCTCTGCTCTAAAGTGCTCTCGCTTGCTATGGAGGAGTCAGAAATGGTGGCCGCGGCATGTTAGGTTGTGTTAGTTTACGTTCGGATATTCTATGTTAACATGGGTACGGTTTGGATAGCTTTGACTTTTGCGCTATACACTGCTATTCGGGGGATTTCTGCGCCCTCCTTCGCTCTAATATGCTCCGCTTGGCGGTCGTGGGCAAGCAATAGTGCCCTCGGCACGTCTGGTTGAGTTACGTAACGTTCGACTAGGTTACGTTTGGTTAGGGTAGGATAGGACAACTTTGACTTCTGCGCTATACACTGCTATTCGGTGGATTTCCGCGCTCTTCATCGCTCTACTATACTCTGCTCGACACTGGGGAGACCAGCAATAGCGGTCGCGGCACGATAGATTAAGTAAGGCTACGCTTGTCCATGTCAGATTTGGTAACATTTGGTTAAGATGCCTTCAACTTTTGCGTTGTACACGGATATTCGGTGGTTTTCTGCGCTCCACTGTGCTCTAATATGTTCTGCTTGATTCTGGGGTGGCCAGTAATAGACGTCCCGGCTCGTTAGGTTTTATTATTCCACGATTTGTTGGGCTAGGTTTGGTCAGGTTAGGTTACGATATCTTCGACTTTGCGCTACACAATGCTATATTGTGGCCTTCAGAGTTTTACGTTGCTCTACTATACTCCTTTCGGCTCTGGGGAGGGCGGTAATAGTGGTCTCGGCACGTTAGTCTGAGTTAGGCTACACTCGCTTATGTTATGGTAGCTTGGGATAGGTTTGCATTGCCTTCACTTTGGTGGTGTAGGCTGTTTTTCGGCGAACTTCTGTGCTGTATTGCGCTCTAGTATGCTCTGCTTGGGTCTGTGGAGGCCAGAGACAGTGGTCTCGGCAAGTTAGGTCGCGACGGATAACAATTGTATATGTTACGTCTGGTTAGGTTAGGATAGGGTTGCTTCGACTCCTATGTTATACACCGCTGTTTCGTGGATTCCTGCGCTCTGAATTGCTCTAATATTCTCTGCTTGGCCCTGGGGCGTCCAACAATATTAGTCGCGGCTCGTTGTGCTGAGATATGCCTCGTTCGGTTAGGTTCCATTTGTATGTGTTATGTTCGTATGGCTTTGACTTTTCGGCTATAGAATGCGATTCTATGGATTTCCGCTCTCGACTCTCCTCTAATATGTTCTTCTTGGCTCTGGGGAGCCCATCAATAGTGGTCGCGTCACCATAGGTTTAGTTATGTTACGTTTGGTGATGTTACGCTTGGTTAGGTTTGGTTCGTTCGGGTCGGGATACGATATCTTCGGTTTATTCGTTCAACTCTCTTCTATTACGTTCTGCTTTGTCTTGGGGAGTCCAGCAATAGTGGTCTAGGCACGTTATGTTGGATTCGGTTGCGCTTGGTTATGTTACGTTTGGTTAGGTTAGGATAGGACAAGTTTGACCTTTGTGCCCTACACTTATACTCGGTGGATTTCTGTGTTCTCCGTTGCTCTAATAAACTCTGCTCCACTCTGAGGTGGCCAGGAATAGTGGCAGTGACACGGTAGGCGGGGTCACGTTACGTTTGGTTAGGCTATGATAGACTAGGTAGGGTTATAATGGTTTTGACTTTTGCGCTATACACTGCTATTAGTTGGATTTCGGCGCCCTACTGTACTCTAATATGTTCTGCTTGGCCCTGGGGAGTCCAGCATTTGAGGTTCCGGCGCGTTATGTTGGGTTAGCCATCGTTTGGTTATGTTACGTTGGTCTGTGTTAGGTTTGGATGTCTTCGACTTTTCAGACGTACACTGCGATTCTATGGATTTCTTCGCTCTGCTCCACTCTGATACGCTATGTTTGGCCCCGGGGAGGCCAGCAATAGTGTTCTCGACACGGTAGGTTTGGTTATGTTACGTTTTGTTAAGTAAGGTCAGGCTAATGTCTGTAAGAGTAGCTTTGACTATCGCGGTATAGAGTGTTATTCGGTACGCGCTAGCGCTTTACTGCGCTGTACTATTTTCTGCTTATACCTGGTGTGGCTAACAACAGTGGTATCTGCATGTAGGGTTGAGTTATGTTACGTTTGGTTATGTGACGGTTGGCCATGCAAGGATAGGATAGGTTTGACTTTTGTGATATACACGGCTATTCTGTGGATTTCAGCGCCCTGTTGCGCCCTACTACATACTGCTTGGCCTTGGAGTGGCCAGGCATTGTGGACGCCGAACGTTAGGTAGAGTTATGATACGTACGGTTAGGGTATATTTGTTTCGGTTAGGTTTGGATAGCATTCACTTTTCTGCTGTCTACTGCGATTTAGTATATTTCTGGGAGCTACCCTCCTTCACTGCGTACTGCTCGACTCCGGGGCGGCCGGCAATGGTAGTCTCGTCACGTTAGGTCCATTTATGTTAGGCTTGGTTACGTCAAGATAGGTTATGTTAGGATAGGATGGCTTTGAGTTTCGTGCTGTGCAATCCATTTCGGTGGATTTCTGCGCTCTACTGTTCTCCTGTATATCCTGCTTGACAATGGGCATGTCTGCAATTGTGGTCGCGGAACGTCAGTTTGAGGTATGTTGCGTTTGGTATTTCTACTATTGGTTATGTTAGGATATGAGAGCCGTGAATATTTCGGCACACTCTGCTTTTCGGGGGATTTTTGCCCTCTACTGTGCTCTACTATATTCTGCGTGTCCCTGCGGATGCCAGCAATTGTGGTCTCGGCACGTTGGGTCTAGCTATGATACGTTTGGTTAAGTTACGTTTTGTCATGTTTGGATAGGGTAGCATTGACCTTTGTGCTTTATACTGCTATTCCGCGGATTTCTGCGCCCTGCTTTTCCACAGGATATTCTGTGGGATGCCAGCAATAGTGGCCTCGGCACATTATGCTGTACTGGGTTACGTTTGTTTATGTTACGCTTAGATATGTGGGGATAGGGTTGCTCCTACTTTGGTGCTGAACAGCGCTATCCGGTGGGTTTCTGCTCTCTACTTTGTTCTAGTATGTTCTGCATGGCTCTGGGGTGGTCAGCAATGGGGTCTCTGCTCGAGAGGTTGAGTTAGATAATGTATGGCTATGTTACGTTTGGCGAGGTTAGGACCTGATAGCTTTGACTTCTGTGCTGTACACTGATATTCGGTCGATGTCTGTGCACCGCATTGCTCTACCGGCATCTGCTTGTCTCTGTGGATGCCAGTAATGGCTGTCGTGGTGTGTTTGTATGAGTTATGTTACGATTGGTAATGTTAGGTTAGGTAAATTTTGGTTGGGATGGCTTTGACCTTTGTGCTATACATTGATATTCGGAACATTTCGGCGTTCTACATTGCTCTGCAATACTCTGCTTAACTTTCGTGATGCCAGCAATAGCAGTCGCGGCACATCAGGTTCGTTTACGTTGCGTTCGCTTGTGTTACGTTTCGTTGCATTAGGAGAGTGTAGATTCGACTTCTGCGCTATACACTCCTATTCAGTGAATTTCTGCGCTCTACTATGCCCTAATATGTTCTGATTTGCGCTGGGCAGGACAGCAATTGTGGCCTCGGCCGGTCATATTGTGTAGTGCTGCGTTCGGTTGCGCTACGCTTGGATATGTTAGGATAGTGTAGCTCTGACTCTTGTGCTATACACCGCTATTCGGTGGATTTCTGCCCTCTACTGTGATCTAATGTTCCCTGCTTTGATGTGGTAGTGCTTGATATAGTGGCCGTGGAACGTTAGGTTGCGTCATTTTACGTTTGGTTAGGTTAGGTTTGTTTGAGTTAGCTGATGGGGTCTTTGACTTTTGTGCTATACACCGATATTCGAAGGCTTCCTACGCACTACATTGCTCTACTGTACTCTGCTTGACTCAGTGTAGTCCAGTAATGGTGTTCTCGGCACGTCAGTTTGAGTTAGGCTACGCTTGTTTAGGTTACGTCGCGTTTGGTAACGTTAGGACAGGATACCATTGACGTTTGCGCTGTACACTGCTATTTGGTGGCTTTCAGCGCTGTACTGTGCTCTAGCATGTTCTGCTTGTCTCTTGGGAGTCCAGCGATAATGGTTTCGGCGCGTTAGGTTATGATGTGCGGCGTTTCGGTATATTACGCTTGGATACGTTAGGACATGTTAGATTTGACTTCTGTGCTATACACTGCCCTTTGCCGGAATTCTGCGCGTTACATTGCTGTACATTGAGTTGGGTTACGTTTGGATAGGTTAGGTTAGGTTAAGCTTGGTTAGGGTAGCTTCGACTTGCGTGCTACGCACATTTATTCGGTGGATTTCTGCACTCTGCTGTGCTCTAGCATATTCTGCTTGGCTATGGGGATGCCAGAGGTATTGGTCTCGGCGCATTAGTCTGAGATAGTTTGCGACCTTCTATATTACGTTCGGTTAGGTTAGGACAGGTTAGCTTTGACTTCTCTGATATACACTGAAATTGGACGGATTTCCGCGGTCTTCTCTCCACTAATATTTTCTGCTTGGCTCTGGGAAGGTAAATAATGGTGATCGCGGGATTTTGGGTTGAGATGGGTTACGTTTGGTTAAGTCCCGATTAGTTAGGGTAGGAGATGTGGTTTAACCTTAGCGCTATAGTCTGTCATTAGGTGGATCTCTACGCCCTACAGTGCTCCAATTCTTGCTGCTTGTGTCTGAGACGGGCGGCGATAGTGGTCTCGGCACATTATATTTTGTCAAGTTACGTTCGGTTGGGTCTGGTCATGATAAGCTTGGACGGGGTAGCTCCTACTTATGTGCCGAACTTTGCTATTCGATGGATTTCTGCGCTCTACTGCGCTCTAGTGTGACCTGCTTGGCTCTGGGGAGGGCAGCGATAACGGTCTCGGAACGTTAGTTTGAGTTATGCTATGTTTCGTTATGTTACGATTGGTGAGGTAAGGAGAGGATATCTTTGACTTTAGTGCTATTCTCTGCAATCAGGTGTATCCCTTTGCCCTACGGAGCTCTAATATCTTCAGCTTGGCCCTGGGCAGGACAGCAATAGTGGCAGTGGCACGTTTTGTTTGGTCAGGTTACGTTCGGTTATGTTGGGTTGGACAAAGTTTGGTCAGGGTAGCTTTAACTTTTGCGCTGTACACTGCAATTCGGCTGATTTCTGCGCTCTACTGTGATCCAGTATGGCCTACTTGGCTCTGGAGTGGGTAGCAATAGCGGTCTCAGCACGTCAGGCTTAGTTAATTTATGTTCAGTTATGTCGTGTTGATTTGGGTCAGGCTGAGGTAGTATTGACTTTTCTGATTTACACTGCGTTTCTACGGATTTCTGTCTTCTACTATCCAATAATGTGTTCCACTTGACTCTGGGGAGGCCAGCAATAGTGTTCGCGTCATGTTAGGTTTATTTACGATACGATCCGATTTGTTACGGCTTGTTATGTTAGGAGAGGATAACTTCGACTTTGGTGCCATAGTCTGACGTGAGGTGGACTCTTGCGCCCTACAGCACTCTAATGCTGTCAACTTTGCTCTGGGAAAGCAAGCTATATCGGTCTCGGCCCGCTTTGTTGTGCCATATTACGTTCTGCTAGGTTGGAATTGTATAAGCTTGGTCAGGATGTCTTTAACTCAAGTGCTGCACACTCCCATTCGGTTGATTTCTCCCCTCTGCAGTGCTTTAGTATGACCTGCTTGTCTTTGTGGAGGGCAGCATTAGCAGTCTCGGCGCGTTAGGTTGATATATGCTGTGTTTGTCTGTGTCATGTTGGTTTGGGATGGGATAGAGGTAGCATCGACTGTTCTGATGAACTCTGCGATTCTGTGCATTTCTGTTGGCTACTCTCCCCTAATGTGTTCTGCTCGGCCCTGGAGGGGCCAGCAATAGTGTTCGCGACACGTTAGCTTAAGTTAGATTAAGTTCGGTTAGATTAGGTTGTGTAGGGTCTGGGAGGATATCTTAGACTATTGTGCTCAGCACCGCTTTCCGATGTACTTCTGCGTTCTACTGTGCTCGTCTATATCGTGCTTGTCGTTGGGGACGCCAGCAATAGTGGTTGTAGCACAATATTTCGGGTTACGTTTCGATAGGGCATGTTTCGTCAGTATATCTTTGACCTTTTCGCTATACATTGCAATGCGGTGGATTTCTGCGATCTACGGCGCTCTAGTATATTCTGCTGGTCCCTGAGGTGGCCGGCAATTGTGGTCTCGGCACGTTAGGCTGAGTTATGTTACGGTTGGATATGTTACGTTTCGTTAGGACAGGATAGGATAGCTTTGACTTTTGCACAATACACGGCTGCACGGTGTGCTTCTGCGCTCTGCTGTGCTCTAGTATGCTTTGCCTGGATCTGGGGTGGCCAGAAATGGTGGTCGCAGAACATTAGGTTGAGTTAACCCACGTTTGGTTATGTTAGGTTTCGTTAGGACGGCCTGACTGTTGTGCTTTACACTGCAATGCCGCCGTTTCCTGCGATCCACTGTGATCTATCATATTCTCCGTGGCTCTTGGTACGTCAGCAACGGTGGCCTCGGCTCGTTAGGTGTAGTCAGTCCGTTTTTGATTAGGTTAGGTTAGGTCTGTTTATGTCAGCATATCATTGACCTTTGTTATATACACTGCTATTTGGTGGCTTTCTGCGTTCTACTCTGCTCAAATAAGTTATGCTTGGTCCTACGGTGTCCAGCAATAGTGGTCGCGGCAAGTCACGTTTAGTTATACTACGTTCCGAGAAGTTATGTTGGTTTGGTTAGGTTTGGATGGCTTTTACTCTTTTTCTGTACACTGCGGTTCGATGAATTTCTGCGCAATACTCTCCCCTCATATGCTTTGCTAGGCTTTGCTGTGGCCAGCAGCAGTTTTCGTGGCACGTTAGTTTGAGCTAGGTTGCGTTCTGTTATGTCGCGGTATGTTAGGCTAGGAGGGGTTAGCTTCGACGTTTGAGCTTAGCACTGCATTGCGGCGGATTTCGGCACACTAATGTGCTCTAGTATATTCTCCTTCGCGCTTGGGATGTTAGCAACATTGGTGTATTCACGTTAGGTTTTGTTAGGTACGCTTGGCGAAGATATGCTTGGTTCGGTTATGCTAGGGTGGCTTTTACTTTTGTGCTATACACCGCTATTCGGTGGATGACAGCTCTCCACTGCGCTCTAGCGTATGCAGCTTGGCTCTGGTGAGGCTAGCTATAGGTGTTCCATGCTCGATAGGTTAAGTTAGGCTACGTTCGGTTATGATATGTTTGCTTAGGTTAGGCAAGGGTAGCTTTGACCATTGTGCTCTGCACGGCTTTACGGTGGATTACTGCGATTCACTGTGCTCTACTACGCTCTGATGGGCTCTGGGGATGCCAGCAATAGTGCTCGCGGCACGTTAGGTTGAGTTATTCTACGTACGGCTATGTTACGTTACGTTAGGTTAGTATAGGGTTGCGATGACTTTTGTGCAATACACTGCTATTAGTTCGATATCCGTGCTCTTCAGCGGGACAGCGACGGCGGCCGCGGAAATTTGGGCTGAGTTAGGTTGCGTTTGGTTATGTTACGTTTTGTTGCGATATGATAAGGTAGCTTAGGCTTATGTTCTGTTGTCTGCACTTCGGTGGTCTTCTGAGCCCTTCTGTGAACTAATATACTCTGCTTTGCTCTGGGGAGGTAAGCAATTCTGGTTGTTGGCGCAATAGGTTTCGTTATGTTACGCCTACTTATGTTTGTTTAGGTTGGTTTGGCTACGATGGCCTTAACTTCTGTGCCGCACACTGCTATTCGGTGCAGTTGTGCGCTCTCTTGTGATCTTGTATGTTCTGCTTCGTGACCATTAGGCCAGCAAAAGTGGTCTAGACACGTTAGGTTTTGTTATGTCACGTTTAGTCATGTTGCGTTTGGTTAGGACAGGATAGGAGTATTTTGAATTTTGTTCTTCACACTGCTATTCGGAGGATTTCTGCCCTCATCGTTGCTCTACTATACTCTACTCGAAGCTGGGGGCCAGCAATGGAGGTAGTGGGACGGTAGGCCTTGATTGGTTACGTCTGTTCGTGTCAGGTCAGGTTGTGTTTGGTTAGGATGGCGTTGACTTTTGTGCTATACACAGCTATACGGTGATTTCTGCGCTCTACTGTACTCTAGTGCCCCCTGCTTGGCTCTGGGGAGTCCAGCAACTCTGTTCCAAGCAAGTTAGGTTGAGCTATGTTACGTTCGGCTTGGTTAGGTTTGGCTCGGTTTGGTATGTTTAGCTTCGACATATGAGCCGTACACTGCTATTCGGCCGATACCTGCGATCAGCATTGTTCCGCTGTCCTCCGCTGGTCCGTGTGTATGCCAGTGATATTGGCCGTGCACCTTTGTATGTGTAAGGTTACGCTTGATTATGCTACGTTAGGTAATGTTTTGTCAGGATGGCATGACTTTTATGCTATACTCCGCTATTCGGCGGATTTCCGCGCTCTACTCTGCTCTAGTATATTCAGCTCGGTTATAGGCAGGTCAGCAGTAGTTGTCTCGGCACGTTATGAAGTGTTATGTTGCGTTCGGTTATGCTACGCTTGATTGGGTTGGGATACGATAGCTGCGACTTTTGTGCCGCACGCTGCTTTTCGGCGGATTTCTGCGCTCCTTGCTGCGTTACTATACCCTATTCTGTTCTGGGGCGGCCAGCAATGGCGGCCGAGTGGCCTTGGGTTATGTCTCCTTGCTGCGTTACTATACCCTATTCTGTTCTGGGGCGGCCAGCAATGGCGGCCGAGTGGCCTTAGGTTATGTCTGGTAACGTTTGGCTATATTATGTTTGAATAGGTTGCGATAGGATGAAGTCGACGTTTGTGCTATACACTGCTATTCGGAGGATTTCTAAGCTCTACGTTTGTATGCTACGCACTGCTCGATTCTCGGGAATACAATAATAGTGGTCCCTGCACGATTGGTTGCGTTAGGCTGCGTTTGGTTGTGATACGTTTGTCTGGGTTGATAGATTTGAATTTCGTGGTATACAATGTTGTTCAGCGGATTTCAGCGCTCTACTGTGCTCTGATGTATTCTGCTTTGCCCCGGGGTTCCAGCAATAGTGGTCGTGTCAAAACACTTTGAGTTCGCTTCGCTTGGTCAGATTATGTTTATCTGGTCTAGGTTTGTATAGCTACGGCTTTTCTGCTATACACAGCAGTTCTATGGGTTTCTGCGCTGCACCCACTCTAACATGTACTGCTTGGCTCTGGGGAGGCCAGCAATAGCGGTCGCGGCACGTTACGGCCACTTATGTTACGTTAGTTTACGTCACGTTTGGATATGTTAGGAGAGGATTGCTTTGACTTTTGTCCTGTACTCCGCTACTCGGTGGATTTCTGCGCTCTACTGTGCTCTAAGATGATCACCTTATCTCTGGAAAGGCCTGCAATGGTGGTAAAGGCACGTTATATTTAGTTAGGCTACGTTTGATGCGTTTGGATGTGTAAGGTTTGGTTGGGTTATCTTTAACTTTTGTGCTGCACACAGCTATTCGGTGGATTCCTGCGCGCCAGCGTGATCAAGTATGCTCTGCTTTAGTCAAGCGGAGGCCAGAGATAGTGGCCGCGGCGCGTTAGGTTGAGTTAGGTCACGCACGGTTAGGCTAGGTTTGTCTGCGATAGGCTAGGATATCTTTAACTTCTGTGCTGCACACTGGAATGCGGTCGACTACTGAGCCGCACGGCTATCTAGTATGTGCTGATTTGCTCTGGGGATGCAAGCAATAGTGGTCTCGGCACATTAGCTTCAGTTATGATACGTTTGGTCATATTACATCAGCTTAGGTTAGGTTAGAATTGCTTCGACTTTTCTGCTATACACTGCGATTCTATGGATTCCAGCGCTCCACCCACCTCTAATATGCTTCGCTTGGCAATGTGGAGGCAACCAATAATTTTCGCGACACGTTAGGTTGGGTTAGATTATGTTCTGTCTGGTTAGGATAAGTTGGGTTTGGTTATAGTATCTCTGACTTTCGTGCTCGACACAGTTATTCTCAGGACTCCTGTGCTCTATTGTGCTCTGTCATATTCCGCTTTTCTCTTGTGGCGCCAGCAGCAGTGGTCGCGGCACGTTAGGTTCAGATATGTTGCGACCGATTACGTTAGGCTTGGCTAGGTTAGGACGCGGCAGCCTTGACTTTTGTGCTATACACTGCAATTCTATGTACTTCTGCGCTCCGCTCTCCTATAATGTGTTCTGCTTGGTGTTGTTGAGGCCACCAAAGGTGGTCGTTGGACGGCAGGTAGCGATACGTTACGTTTGGTTAGGCTAGGTTGTGTTAGTATAGGAGTGTGTAGCTTTGACTTTTTTGCGATATTCTGATATTGGGCGTGTTTCTGCTCTCCGCTGTGCTCTTGTATGCTATGCTTGGTTCTGCGAAGGACAGCAATTGTGGTCTCGGCTCGTTGGTTTTGGTTATATTACATTTAGCCTTACAAAGTTTTGATAGACTAGGATATGGTAGCTTCGACTTTTTGCTATACTCGTCCATACGGTTGATTTCTTAGATCTACAATGCTCTGCTGCACTCTGCTCGACCCTGGGGATGAGGGTAATTGTGTTCTTGTCACGTTAAGTTCAGTTAGGCTAGTTCATTCTTGTTACGCTTCGTTAGGGTAGGGGAGGATAGCTATGACATTTCTGCTACGTACTGCCATTCGGTGGATTCCTGCGCTGCACAGTTGTCTCATATGCTCAGCTTGACTCTGGGTAAGGCAGCAATAGTGGTCTCGGCTCCTTATTCTAAGTTAAGGTACGTTTAGGTCTGTTAGGTTAGGCTAGGTTAGGTTTGGATAGCATTGACATTGTGCCAAACACTGCCATTCGGTGGACCTCTGAGATCTACATCGCCCTAATATGTTCAGCTTGGCCCTGGGAAAGCCAGCCATTGTGGTTGCGGCACGTTATGTTGAGATAGGCTACGTTCGGTTAGGTTAGGTTAGGGCAGGTTTGGTCAGAATATCCTTGACTTTGCGCTTTACACTGCCACGCCGAGTATTTCTGTAGTCCCCTGTGTTCTAGTATACTCCGCGTGGCTCTGTGTATGTCAGCAGTAGTTGTCGCGGCACGTTTGGTTTTGTTACGTTACGTTTGGTTAGGTTAGGTTAGGTTGGGTTTGGTCAGGTTACCCCTGACTTTTGTGGTACACTTTGCTCTTTGGTGTATACCTGCGGTCTATATTGCTCTTCCATACTCTGCTCGACTCTGGGGTGGCCAGTAATAGTGGTCTCGCCACGTTATGATGAGTTAGGTTACGTTTGGTTACGTTACGACTGGTTAGGTTAGGAGAGTCCTGCCACGACTTATGCGATATACACTGCTCTTCGGCGGATTTCTGCCATCTACTGTGCTCTAACATGTTCAGCTTGTCTCTGGGAGTGCCGTAATTAGTGGTATCGGCACGTTACTTTGACTTATGCCACGTATGGATAGGTTTGACTAGGTCTTGTATGGTCGGGATATCTTCGACTTTTCTGCTGTGCGCAGTTTCTCTGTGGACACCTGCTCTCTACGTTGCTCTACTATACACCGCTCGACTCCGTGGAGGCCAGCGATAGTGGTCGCTGAGCGTTAGGTTGAGTTAGGTTACGATTGAGTATGTCACGTTTGGTCAGGTTAGGAGAGGATAGTATTGACTTTTGTGTCTTATACTGCCATTTGGTGGACTGCATTGCTATACTGTGCTCTAATATGTTCTGCTCAGCTCTGGGGAGGCCAAGGATAGTGGTCGTTACACGACAGGTTGAGTTAGGTTACGTCTGCTTTTGCTACGCATGGTTAGGTTAGGATGGTATTGCTTTGACTGTTGAGCTATACACTGCTTTTTGGTGGATTTCTTCGCTCTACTGTCCTCTCGTGTGCTCTGCTTTGCTGTGGGGAGGCCAGAAATTGCAGCCGCGGCACGTAAGTTATAGTTGCGTTACGCTTGGTTAGGTTATGTTTGTATGGGTTATGTTTGGATGGCTCTGACTTTTCTGCCATGCGCTGCGGCTGAATGGATTCGTGCGCCCTACTCCCCTCTAGTATGTTCTTCTTGGCTATGTAGATGCCAGCAATGGTGATCGCGTCACGTTAAGTTTAGGCAGACTGCATTCTGGTAGGTTAGGATAGCCTTGACTTTTGCGATGCACACAGCAGTTCTATTGTCTTCGACAATCTACAGTGCTGTGTGTCACTCTATCTGGCTCTCATGAGTCCAGAAACAGTGGTCCTGGCACGTCAGGCTGAGTTACTTTACTTTTGGTTACGTTAGTAGTGGGTTGCTTCGACTTTTGAGCTGTACGCGGCTTTTCGGTGTATTTCTGCGCTCTACAGCGCTCTAATATTTCCTGCTTGGCCCTGGGAAGGCCAACAATATTGGTCCCGTCACGTTAGGTTTAGATAGGCTACGTTTGCTTGGTTTAGGTTTGGGCAGCTACGACTTTCTTGGCAAATACTGTTGATAGGTGGATATCTGCGCCCTACTATGCTCTGCTATCCTCTGCTCAGCCTTGGAAATGCCAGCAATAGTGTTCGCTGCTCGTTAGGTTGCGTTAGGGACGTTTGGTTTGGTTATGCTAGATTGGGTCGGCTTCGGGTTGCTTTGACTTTCATGGTGTACACCGCTATGGGGTGGATTCCAGTGCTCTACTATACTCCGCCCGACTGTGCGGAGTCCTGCAATAGCAGCCGCGGATCCCTAGGTTGTGTTATTTTACGTTTGTGTATGTTACGTCTGTGTAGGTTTGTGGATGACAACTTTGACTTGTGCGCTATACACAGTTTTTCGGTGGATATCTACGCTCCACTGAGCCCTAGCATATTCTGCTTGGCTGTGGGTATTCCAGCAATAGTGGTCTCGGCGCATCAGGTAAAGTTAGGGAACGTTTGGTTAAGTTATATTAGTTTGGGCAATGTACGCATAGCTCCGACTTTCGTGGTATACAGTGTTATCCAGCGGATTTCAACGCTCTGCTATACTCTGCTCGCCTTTGTGAACCCCAGCAACAGCAGTCGGATCTCCATAGGTTGTGTAAAGCTATATTTTCGTATGCTACGATAAGTTATGTTTGTAGATTATAGCTTTGACTTTTGGGCTATACAATGTTATTGGGCAGATTTCTGAGCCTTACCGTGCTCTACCACATTCCGCTTGGCTCTGGGAAAGCCATGAATACTGGTATCGGAATATTATGTAGAGTCAGGCTACGTTTGGTTAGGTTAGGTTACGTCAGGTTAGGTTAGGATACCTTCGACTTCTGTGCTTTACACTACAACACGGCGGATTTCTGTGCTCTCCTGTGCTCTGACATATGCTGGATGGCTCTACGGATGTCAGCAGTAATGGTCTACGCACGTTAGGTTGTGTCAGATTACGTTATGTCATGTTATGATTGGTTGTGTTAGGCGAGGATAACTTTGACTTTTGCGCTGTAAGCTGCTATTCGGGGGATTTTTCTTCTCTACTGTGATCTAGTGTACTCTGCTTTGCAGTGGCGAGGCCAGAAGTTGTGTCCGCGGTGCATTAGGCTTTGTTAGGTTACTTTTGATAAGGTTATGTATGTTTGGGTTAGGTTCGGATAGCTTTGACTTCCTTGGCATAGACTGTAATCAGGTGGACTTCTCAGCTCCATACCGATCTATTATACTCTGCTTGATTTTGGGGTGGCGTGCAATAGTGATCGCAGCCCGTTGGGTTGAGTTAGGTTACGTTTGGGTACGTGACGGATGGTTAGGTTAGGAGAAGGCAGCTTCGACTTTTGCAATATGCATGGCAGTTGCACGGTTTTCTGCACCCTACTTTGGTTTAATATGTTCAGTTTTGGTCTGGGAAAGACAGCAAGTGTGGTATCGGCACCTTATACTCAGTTAGGCTACGTTAGGATAATTTATGTTAGGCCAGGTTAGGTTTGGTTGTTCATGTTTCTGTGATTTGCTCTGCAATGCCGCGGATTTCTGTGGTCCGCTGTGCTCTAGTCGATTCTGCTTGGCACTGGGGATGCCAGTTATGGTGGCCTCGACACGTTAGGATGAGCTAGGTTACGTTCGGCTTGGCTTGGTTATGTTAGGTTTGATAAGGATTGCCTTGACTGTTGTGGAATACACTGCTATTCGAAGAATTTCTGCGCTCTACTGTGCTCTAATAGGTTCTGCTTGGCTACGGGAAGGCCAGCGATTGAGGCTTCTGCTCGTTCGGTTTAGTTATTCTACGTTTGGTTAGGTTAGGCTATGCCTGGTTAGCGCAGAATGCCATAGACGTTTGTGCTATACATTGCTATTTGTGGAAATCAGCGCACTGCTTGGCTCTATTATACTCTGCTCGGCTCTGGGGAAGCCAGTAATCGTGGTCTCGGCACGCTAGGTAGAGTTATGCTACGTTTGGTTAAGTTGCGTTAGCTTGGGTTAGGCTTGGATAACATTGCCTTTCGTGGTATAAACTGCTGTTCGGTGTATTTCTGCCACCATTGTGCTCCAGTATGTTCTGCCTGACTCTTGGGAGGCCAGAAATAGTGGCCCCGGCACGTTAGTTAGAGATATATGACGGTTGATTACGTTACGCTTGGTTAGGTTAGTACAGAGTAGCTTCGACTCTTATGCTACACAAAGCTATTTGGTTGACTTAAGCGCTCTACTGTGCTCTAGTATATTCTGCCTGGCGCTGGGGAGGCCAGCAGTAGTTTTCTCGCCGCGTAAGCCTATGTCAGGTTGTGCTTGATTGTGTTACGTTTGGTTAGGCTGGGATAGTGTGTCTCAGATTTGTGTGCCATAAACAGCTATTCGGTGGATTGCGGCACCCTACATTGCCCTACTATGTTCTGGTTGGCTCTGGGGAGGCCAGTTATGGTGGCCTCGGAACTTTAGGACGAGTTAGGTTACGTTTGGTTTGGCAAGGCTGTGTTAGGTTTGGTTTGGATAGCTTCGACTTTTGTCGTATACACTGCTATCGGGCCGATATCTGCGCTCTGCATTCCTCTACTAGCCTCTGCTTGTCTCTGGGGAGGCCAACAGGTGAGGGTGTGGCATGATGTGTTTCGTTAAGTTACGTTTCATATCGCTAGGGTAGGTCTCGGTTGAACAGTGTGACTATGACTTTTGTGCTGTACGCTGTTGTTCGGTGAATTTCTGAGCTCCACTGTGCTCTAGTATGTTCTGCTTGACACAGGGGTTCTCAGCAACAGTAGTCCCGTCTCGTTATATTTAGTTAATCTACGTTCGGTTAGGCCATCTTTGGTACGGTTATGGTAGGATACCCTCGACTTTCGTGCCGTGCTCTGCTATTTGGTGGCTTTCTGCGCTCTAATGTGCTCTAGTCGATTCTGCTTGGCTCTGGGGTGGCCAGCGACAGTGGTCTCGGCACCTTAGGTTAAGATATGTGCGCTTGATTATATTACGCTTGGATAGGTCAGGAGAGGGTAGCTTTGACTGTTGTGCTATATACTGCTATTCGGTGGAATTTTACGCTCCACGTTACTCTAGAATACTCCGTTCGACTTTGGGGAGGCCAGCAATAATGGTTTAGACACGCAGGGTTGAGCTAAGCTATGTTTGGTTAGGTTCTGTTGGCTTGGTCTAGGTTTGGGCGGCTTAGACTTTTATGACGTACACTGCGGCTCTATGGATTCCTGATATTCACTATCCACAAATATGTTCTTCTTGGCTCTTGGGAGGACAGCAATCGTGGTCGCGGCACGTTTGGTTGTGTTATGTTACGTGTGGCTACGTTAAGATTGGCTAGGTTTGGAGGTGATAGCTATGACTTTTGTTCTATATACTGCTATACGGTGGATCTCAGCGCTCTACAGTGCTCTAGTATGTTCAGCTTGGCACCGGGAATGTCAGCAATTGTGGTATCGGCAAATTATGTTGCGTTGTGTTACGTTCGGTTAGGCTGGGTTAGGCTAAATTTGGTTAAAGTAGCTTCTACCATTGTGATACGCACTGCTATTCGCTGTATAACTGCGCTTTACTGTGCTGTGGTATATCCCGCTTGTCCCTGGGCTGTGGAAACTGGTAGCAATTGTGGTCTCTGCACTTTAATTTGAGTTAGACAACGTATTGTTATTTTACGTTTGGTTAGGTTACGATACGATAGCATCGTCTTTTGTGATGTACACTGCTTTTCGGTGGATTCCTATTATCCACTGTGCTCTAATATGTTCTGATTGGCTCTGCGGAGACCAGCAATATTAGTCTCGGCACGTTATTTTGAGTTACGTTACGTTTTGTTATTTTTAGAATTTTTATGTTAGGAGACTATGGCTTTCACTTTTGTGCTGCACACTGCCATTCGATGTATTTCTACGCACCACTTCGCACTAATATGTTCTGCTTTGCTCCGGGGTGCTCAGAAATAATGGTCTAGGCACGTTAGGTTGGGTTACGTTACGTTTGGCTATGCTACGTTTGTTTACATTAGGCTAGAGCAGCTTTGACTATTGTGCTATACACGCCTATTTGGTGGATTCCTGCGCTATACTGTGATCTAATATCCGCTACTTTGCTCTGGGGAGGCCAGAAGTCGTGTTAGTGTCACGATATGTTGAATTAGGTTAGGTTCGGTTATGATACGTTGGTACGGCTAGGAAAGGATACATGTGACTTTTGCCCTGTACACTGCTATTCGGCGGATATCTGCGCTCTAATGTGCTGTAATATGTTCTGCCTGGCTCTGGAGAGGACAGTCAAAGTGGCCTCGGCACGTTTTGTATAGTTATGATACGTTTGGCTTGGTTATGTTTCCTTAGGTTTGGTAAGGATAGGTTAGACTTTTGCGGTGTACACAGACTTCGGCCGATATCTGCGTCCTGCATTGCTCTGCTAGCCTCTGCTTGTCTCTGGTGAGGCCAGCAGTAGTGGGCGTTGCACGCCTCGCTTTACTGGGTTACGCTTGATTTGGATACTGTAGGTCACGTTTGGTTTGGATGGCGTTGACTTTTGCGCTATACACTGTTATACGGTGAATATCTGCTCTCGACAGTGCTCTAATATGTTCAGCTTGCCCCTGGGAAGGCGAACAATGGCGGTATCGCCATGATTCTTTGAGTCAGGCTACGTTTAGTTAGGTTAAGATTGGTTATGTTAGGATTGGTTAGGTTAGGTTAGGTTAGGATAGGTTAAGTTAGGTTAGGTTAGGTTAGGTTAGGATAGGTTAGGTAACATGCCCCTACGCAACCTAACTGAACGTAACCTGACTAAGCGTCACGTGCCGCAACAACTATTTCTGGTCTTCGCAGAGCCAAGCTGAAGTCACTATAGCACTGTAGGGCGCAGAAATCCACGCAAAATCAGTCTATAGCACCAAAGTCGAAGCTATCATCTACTAATCTAACTAGTCGTAAGATAACCTAACGTAACATACCTCAACCTAAAGTGCAGCGACCACCACTGCTGACATCCCCTGAGCCAAGCTGGAAATACTAGAGCTCTGTAGGGAGCAGAGGTCAACCTAATAGCAGGCTATAGCAATAAAGTCAAAGCTATACATATTTAACAAAGCCAAACGTAACCTAACAAGACACAACGTTCTGCGAGCCCTATTGCTGGCCACCGCAGGGCCAAGCAGTTCACATTAGGCTAGAGTAGATTGCATAAATCCTTAGTGTCGCAGTGTATACCAGTAATGTCAAAGCTACCCAAACCTAATCCAATCCAATACAACATAGCCAAACATAGCATAACGCAATCTAACGTGCCGAGCCGGCTGCTGCTGCCCAACCGAGAGCCAGGCAGGACATATTAGAGCACTGTGGATCGCTGAAATCCACCGAGTAACAGTGTACAGCACTAAAAATAAGGCAATCTACACCAAACACACCGTATTCCAGCCGAACCGAACGTAACCTTACCAAGTCTAACGTGCTGAGACCACTATTGCCGGCATTAACAGATCGAAACTGAAAACATTAGAGCACAGTATGGTGCAGAAATCCACCTAATGACGCATTACAGCTCTAAAGACAAAGCTACCCACTCCCAACCTAACAAACCGTATCATAGCAAAACGCAATCAAGCTCAACCCAGCGTGAACGCGACCACTATTGCTGACCTCCGCAGATCTAAGCAGAAGACATTAGTGGAGAGCGGAACACAGAAATCCATAGAATTGCAGTGTATATCAGAAAAGTCAAAGTAACCCAAACATAACCCAAACGAACATAGCATATAAAGCCATCGCTCAACCCAACATAATGTGCCGAGACAGCTATTCCTGTCAACCTCAGAGCCAAGCTGGACATGCTCGAGCACAGTAGGGCGCAGAAACCCAACGAATAGATGTGTACAGCACAAAGGTTGTAGCTATTCGGTCAAAACACTTCGTACCTCAACCAAATCGAACATAAACTGACTAGACATAACGTGCAGAGACCACTGCTGCTGGCTTCCCGAGAGCCAAGCAGGACATACTAGAGCACAGTAGAGCTCAGAAATCCACCAAGTATCAGCGTACCGCACTAAAGTTAAAGCTACCCCGACCACATATTACCTAACCCAACCTAACCGAACGTAACATGACAAAACATAACGTGCCGAGACCACAATTGATGGCATTCCTAGAGGAAAACTGAAAATATTAAGGCACTGTAGGGAGCAGAAACCCACCTGCTAGCAGACTATTGCACTAAAGTCAAAGCTACCCTCTCGTAACCTAACCAACCGTAATAAAACAGAACGTAACTTGATTCAAACTATTGAGCCGCAACCGTTATTTCTGGCCTCCACAGAGTCAAGCGAAACACACTAGTGGAAAGTTGAACGAAGAAATTCTTGTGATCGCAGTGTATATCAGACGTGTCTATGCTACCCAAGCCGAGCCTACACAAACTGAACGTAACCAAACATAGCACGACGCAATCTAACGTGCCGAGACCGCTATTTTTGCCCACCCCAGAGCAATGTAGGGCATACTAGAGCGCAGTAGAACGCAGATATCCACCGCAAAGCAGTGTACAGCATATTAGTTAAAGCGATCCTGATCAAGCTTTACCTAAGCCAACTTAACCGAACCTAACGTGACACAAGTTATCGTGCCGAAACCATTGTTGATGGCCTTCCCAGGGCCAGGTTGAAGATATTAAAACACTGTAGGGTGCGGAAATCCATCTAATTGCAGACCATGGGTCTAAGGTCAAAGACATCCCCTCCTTACAGGTCCAACCGTAACATAACCAAGCATGTCCCAACACAACAGAACGTGCCGCGACTACTACTACTGGCCTCCGCAGATTCAAGCCGAACGCGGTAGAGCAGGGTAGAACGCAGAAATCCATTTCATCGCACTGTATATCACAAGAGCCAAAGCGACTTAAACCTAACCCGAACCAACAGAACATAACCAAGCATAGCATGACTCAACCTAGCGAGCCGCGACCCGTGTTGTTGCCCCCCCCCCCAGAGCCTAGTAGGATCTACCAGACCACAGTAGAGGGAGGAAATCCCCCGAAAAGCAGTGTTCAGCGCAAAAGTTAGGGCTGTCCTGTCCAAGCTTAGACAGACACAACCTAACAGAACGTAGCCTGCCTCACCATAACGAGCCGAGACCACTAGTGCTGGCCCTCCCACAGCCAAGCTGAAGGCATTAGTGCAATCTGTGGCGCAGGAGTCCACCTAACAGCAGACCATAGCACTCAAGTCAAAGTTATCATCTCCCAACCTAACAGACCTTGACATAGCCAAGCGTAATCTAACTCAACCTAACGTGCCGCCACCACTACCGCTGACCTCTGCGGAGTCAAGCGGAGCGGGATAGTGCGGAGTAGAATGCATAAAACCATATAAACACAGTGTATATCGGAAAACTCAAAGCTACGCAGGCCTAACCCGAACCAACAGAACATAACCAAGCATAGACTGACTAAACCTAACGTGCCGTCACCGCTATTGTCGCCCTCCCAAGATACAAGCAGGACATACTAGAGCTCTGTAGAGGGCAGAAGTCCACCGAAAGGCAGTGTATGGCATAAAAGTTAAAGCTACCCTATCCAAGCGTAGCCTGGCCCAACCTAACCGAACGTAGCATGTCTCATAATAACGTTCCGAGACCACAATTGCTGGCATTCCTAGCGCAAAACTGAAAATATTGAGGCACCCTAGGGAGCAGAAGCCCACCTGATAGCATACTATTGCACTAAAGTCAAAAATACCCTCTCGTAACCTAACCAACCGTAATAAAACAGAACATAATTTGATTCAAACTAAAGTGCCGAAACCGTTATTTCTGGCCTACACAGAGTCAAGCGAAACACACTAGTGGAAAGTAGAACGAAGAAATCCATGTGATCGCAGTGTATATCAGAAGTGTCTATGCTACCCAAGCCTATCCTACACAAACTGAACATAAACAAACATAGCACGACGCAATCTAACGTGCCGAGCCCGCCATTTTTGCCCACCCCAGAAAAATGTAGGACACACTAGAGTGCAGTAGAACGCAGATATCCATCGCAAAGCAGTGTACAGCATATTAGTTAAAGCGATGCTGATCAAGCTTTTCCTAAGCCTACTCATCGAACCTAACGTGACACAAATTATCGTGCGGTGACCATTGTTGCTGGCCTTCCCAGAGCCAAGCTGAAGATATTGAAACACTGTAGGGTGCGGAAATCCATCTAATAGCAGACCATGGCTCTAAGGTCAAAGACATCCCCTGCTTACAAGTCCAACCGTAACATAACCAAGCATATCGCAACTCAAAAGAACGTGCCGCGACTACTACTGCTGGCCTCCACATATTCAAGCCGAACGCGGTAGTGGAGGGTAGAACGAAGAAATCCATTTCATCGCAGTGTATATCACAATAGCCAAAGCGACTCAAACCTAACCCAAACCAACAGAACGTAACCGAGCATAGCATGACTCAACCTATCGTGCGGAGACCGCTATTACTGCCCTCCCCAGTGCCAAGCAGGGCATACCAGAGCACAGTGGAGCGCAGGAAACCACCGAACAGCGGTGTACAGAGCAGAAGTTAAAGCTATCCCGACCAAACGTAGCCTGAACCAACCTAACCGAAAGTAATATTACACATCATGTCGTGCCGAGACCCCTATTGCTGGCCTTGCCAGAGCCAAGCTGAAGATCCTAAAGCACTGTGGGGAGCAGAAATCTTCCTAAGAACAGGCTAAAGCACTAAAGTCAAAGCTACCCTCTCCTTACCTAACCAACCGTGACATATCCAAACGTTACGTAACTCAAATTATCGTGCCGCGACCACTATCTCTGGCCTCCAAAGAGCCAAGCAGAACACACTAGTGGAGAGTACAAGTCAGAAATCCGTTGAATCGTAGTGTATATCAGAAAAGTCAAAGTCACCGAAACCTAACCCAAACCAACATAACTTAGGCAAACATAGCTTAACCCAGCCTAACTTGGCGAGACAGCAACTGCTGCCCTCCCCAACACAAAGCATGACAAACTGGAGGGCAGTAGAGCACAGAAAACCGCCGAATAGCAGTGCGGAGCACAAAAGTTAAAGCTACCCTAACGAAGCTTAGCCTGGCCCAACATAACCGGACCAAAGCTGACTAAACATAACGTGCCGAGGCCACAATTGCTGGCCTTCCCTGAGCCAGGCTGAGAATATTAGAGCACTGTATGGCGCAGAAATCCACCTAAGAGCGGACTATAGCACAGAAGTTAATGCTACCACTCCTAACCAAACCAATCGAAACATAACCAAACATAACATAGCTCAAACGAACGTGCAGCGCCAACTATTGCTGGCCTCGCCAGAGCGAAGCAGAACACGATAGTGGAGTGCAGAACGCAGAAATCCATATGGTCGCTTTGTATATCTGAAAGGACACAGCTACCCAAACAAACGCAACTTAACGAAACATAGCCTAACTCAACCTAACGTGCCGAGGCCCCTATTGCTGCCCTCTCCAGAGCCGAGGAGGACATACTTCAGCATAGCAGGGCGCAGAAATCCACTGAATTGCAGTGTACAGCACAAAAGTTAATGCTATCCTAACCAAACTTAGCCTAACCCAAAATAACCGAAAGCAACGTGACTGAGATTATCGTGCAGAGACCACAATTGCAGGCTTTCCCAGAGCCAAGTACGACATACTAGAGTACAGAAGAGCGCAGAAGTCCACCGAGAAGCATTGTACAGCTCAAAAGTTGAAGCTCTGCTAACCAAACTAAGCCTAACCCAACCTGACCGAACGTGACGTGAATAAACGTATCGTGCCGAGAGCACTATTGCTGCCCATCCCACAGGAAAGCTGAATATGTCAGAGCTTTGTAGCGCGCAGGAATCCACCGAATAGCAGTGTATAGCAAATAAGTCAAAGCTACCCCATCCTACTATGTCCAATCTTATCATAAACGAACGTAACATAACTAAACCTAACGCACCCCAAACACTATTGCTGGCCTCTCCAGATCCAAGCAGAATATGCTAGAGCACTGTAAATCACAGAAACCCAACGAATGTACGGTACGATATGTGCATAGTACGAAAGATTAAACAATCCTAACCAAATATAGCCTAACTTGACCTAACCAATCTTAGCATAGCTAAACTTAACGTGCGGCGGCCATTATTGCTCGCCTACCCAGAGACGCTCAGAGCATAATAGAGCAATGTAGAGCGCAAAAATACAACGAATAGCAGTGTGTAGCGCAAAAGCCGAAGGCATCCTAACCTAACCTGACCTAACCTAAAGTAACCGACCGTAGCATGACTCAAAATGCCGCAATGCGACCACTGCTCCTGGCCTTCCCAGAACCAAGCACAATTCGGTAGAGCGAAGGACGTCACAGAAACACAAGGAACAGCAGTGCAAAGCACAAAGTCAATGTAGTCTATCCTAACATAGCCAAGCGTAAAATATCCAAACGTAGCCTAACACAGCTGGACATGAGGAAACAAGCATTGCTGATCGGCACAGAGACAAGTAGAGTGCACTAGAACACAGTAGTTTGCAGGAATCCTTCGTAATGCAGTGAATATCACAAAAGTCGGATACGTCCTAACATAACCTGATACAATCTAACCTAACCTAACGTAGCGTAAATCAACATAACGTGCCGCCACCATTGCTCCTGGCCACCCCATTGCCCAGCAGAATATCACAGAGCACCGTAGAGCACAGAAATCCTATGAATAGGAGTGTGCAGAACGAAAGTATATGCTTTCCTAACCAAACATATCCCAACCTAACTAAGCCAAACGTGACATAACTCAACTTAACGCGCCGCGGCCGTAATTGCACGCCCCCACAGAGTCGAACAGAGTATGCTAGAGCGCAGCAGAGCCCAGAAATCGACAGTATTGTAGTGTATAGCACAAAAGTCAAAGATATCGTGACATAACTTGACCAAACCTAACCTACTGGAACGTAGAGTAACCCAACATAACGTGATGAGAACAGTATTGCTTGCCTGTCCATACCAAGCGCGGCATATTAGGGCACATTAAGGCGCAGGTATCAATCGAATATCGGTATATAGCACAGAAGACAAAGCAGCCCATCCCAACCTAACCAAACGTAACACAAGCAGGCATAGCTAAACCCAATCTGACGCACCGACACCACTACGGCTGGCCTCCACAGAGAGAAGCAGAATGCGCTAGAGTAGTGCTATGGTAGTGCGCAGAAATCAACCGCGTTGCAGCGAGTAGCACAAAGGTCGAAGTTATCATATCGTAATCTGACCTAACCGAAGCTAGCCAAGCGTAGCATGTCTCACCGCTTCGTGCAGCGACCACTGCTCCTGGCCACCACATAGCAAAGCAGGATGTAGTATAGCACGGTAGATCAACGATATACACAGAATAACAGTGTGTAGCGCGAACATATGAGCTATACTAGCTAAAGGAAGCCTAAGCTAACCCAACCTATTGTAACATAACTCAACCTAACCTGTCGCGACCACAATTTCTCGCTTCGCCACGGTCAATCAGAGTGTAGCAGAGCAATGTAGAGCGCAGAAATCAACCGAATAGCATTGTATAACACTAGAGTCGGAGATATCCTAACTTTACCTCACATAACCTAACCTAATGGAACGTAGAATAGCTGAACACATCGCGCGGCCTCGACTGCTTCTGGCCACTCCAGTGCCAAGCATAGTGTAGTAGAGCAGAATGTCTCACAGGTATCCACCTGAGAGCAGAGCATAGCATGAAAGTCAAAGGTATCCTAACCGAAATTAACCTATCATAAAGTAATCAAGCTTAGCCCAACTAAACGTAATGTTCTGCGACTGTAATTGCTGGCCTCCACAGATCCAAGCAGAGTATAGTAGAGCGCAGCCGAGAGCAGGAATCCTACAATCTGCAGTCTACCGGTCGAAAGTCAAATATAACGAGACCGAGTTTGACATAACCTAACCTCACATAACGTAACATAACACAGCCTAACGGGCCGAAAACGCTATAGCTGGCCTCGCCAGAGCAAAGCGGAAAATATTGAAAAAGGTAGAGCGCACTTATCCACGGATAGTAAAGTATAGCACAAAGGTCAGGACCATCCTATCCTAACCTCACCAAATGTGACACATCGAAACGTGACACAACCGAACCTAATCGGACGAGAATACTATTGC
The DNA here is from genome assembly GCF_001483705.2 of Eufriesea mexicana. Taxonomy (NCBI): domain Eukaryota; kingdom Metazoa; phylum Arthropoda; class Insecta; order Hymenoptera; family Apidae; genus Eufriesea; species Eufriesea mexicana. The sequence continues at coordinate 532,496 of NW_016908474.1, read as the reverse complement.
TGGCCCCACAGATTCAAGCAGAATGTACTAGAGCACAGTTGTGCTCTATGCACCGCATGGCAGTGAATAACACAAAGGCCGTAAATATCGTGACCTAACCTGACATAACCTAACCTAACAAAACGTAGCATAGCTAAAAATGACGGGCCACAACCACTGCTCCTGGCCTCTCCAGAGCCAAGCAGAATGTAGTAGGGCACACTAAATCACAGAAATTCCGCGAATAACAGTATATAGCACGAAAGCGAAATCTATCTTAACCAAATATAGTCTAACCCAACTTAACCGAACGAAACATAACTCAACGTAACTTTCCGCGATCGCGACTTCTCGATAACCCTAGGTCGAGTAGAGCATAGCAGAGCAATGTTGAGCGCAGAAATCCACGGAATAGCAGCGTATAGCACAAAAGTCAAAGTAGCCCATCCTAACCTGACCAAACGTAACACACGCAAACGGAGCCGAACCAAACCTAACACGACGGAACCGATATTGCTGGCCACCCCAGAGCCAGGCAGAGCATATTATAGCGATGTAGGGCGCAGAAATCCAGGGAATAGCAATGAATGGCACAAAAGTCTAGGCTACTCTCTCCTAGCATATCCAAACTTGTCATATGCAAACGTAGCCTACGTAAACCTAACGAGACGAGGCATTTATTACTCCCCTCCCCAAGGGCAAGCAAAATATATCAGAACGCAGTAGAGCTTAGAAATCCATCGAATAGCAGCGTATAGCGCAAAAGTCAAAGTAGCCTATCCTAACCCGGACGAACGTAATACACCCAAAAGTTGCCTAACTCAAACTAACATGACGAGACCACTAATGCTGGCCACCCTTGAGGCCAGGAATATATACCGGGACACAGCAGAGCGTACAAATTCACCGCATTGCAGCATATAGCACAAAAGTCATCCATATCCTGTCATAAGTTGTCCCCACATAACCCATTCAAACGTACAGTAACCCAACATAACGTAACGAGACACATATTGCTGGCCTTCCAGCGGCAAGCAGAGCATACTAGAGCGCATTAGAGCGCAGGAATCTACCGAATGTCAGTGAATAGCATAGAAGTCAAGGCAGAATAGACTGACCTGACCTAACCTAACCTAACCGAACGTGGCATAGCTCAACGTAACGTGACAGACCGCTATTGCTGGTGACCCCAGAGGCAAGCAGAACATACTAGAGCACACTGAAGTGCAGAAGTCCACCGAATATCTGTGTACAGCACAAAAGTCAGACATATCCTGACCAAACTTGTCCTAACCTAACCTATCCAACCGTGGTGTAACCCGACATAACGTGACGAGATCAATATTGCTGGCCTCTGACAGCCCAACGTTGCATATTAGCGCGCATCAGAGTACAGAAATACACCGTATAGCAGGGAATAGCGCGAAAGTCAAAGTAGCATTTCATAACCTAGCCAAACGTAACATATACAATCGTAATTTAAATCAACCTTACTTTACGAGACTACCACTGCTCGCCCGCACAGAGGCAAGAAGAATGCTCCAAACCACATTATAGCGCCGAAATCCTCCGCATCGGAGTGAATAGCACAAAAGCCGCAGATATCCTTGCATAATCTGGCATAACCTAACCCAACCAAGTGTAACATATCTCAACATAACGTGCAGCGACCGCTCCTCCTGGCCGCGCTATGGCCAAGCAGAATGTAGTGGAGCACAGTGGCTCACAGAAATTCACCGAAGAAGAGTGTATAGCACGAAAGTGAAAGCTATCCTAACAATATTTATCCTAACTTAAGCTAACTGACCGCAACCAAATTCAAAGTAACGTGCCGCGACCGCTATTCCCCATAGTCGAGCAGAGTATAGTAGAGCTATGTAGATCGCAGATATCCACCGAATAGCATAGCATGTTGCAAAATTCGAGGATAACCTGACATATCCTGGCCTTACTCAACATAAACAAACGTAGCATAACTGTACATAAAGCAGCGACCATTGCCGCTGGCATCCCCAGAGCCAAGCCGAAAATAGTAGAGCCATGTAGAGCGCAGAAGTCCACCGAACAGCAGCGTACAGCACAAAGGTCAAAGAAGTCCTAACCATGCCCCCTCAACCTTCGTCAGCGACACGTAATATAACTGAACCTAACGTATCGACGCCCCTGTTACTTGTTACCCCAGAGCAAAACAGAACATATTAGAGCGCAGTAGAGCGCAGAAATCCACCAAATAGCAGTGTATAGGACGAATGTCAAAGAAATCCTAACCGATCTTTCCAAACCTAACCAAACGAAACGTAACTTCTCTTAACCTAACGTGCCGAGACCATTACTACAGGCCACCCCAGATCCAAGCAGAGCATATTAGAGCACATTAGAGCGCAGAAATCCACGGAATAGCGGTGTATAGCGCAATGATCAAAGTAGCCTAACCTAACCTAGCCAAACGTAACATAAACAGACGTAACAGAGCTGAAACTACCATGGCGAGACCACAACTGCTGTCTTCCGCAAAGACAAGCAGAATGTACTTGAGCACCAACTTATCCTAACCTAACGTAACCAAACGTAACCTAACTCAACCTGACGTGACACTATCTCTGCTGCTCGCCTTCCCAGAGCCGAGCAAGGCGCAGCACGGCAATGCAGAGCGGGGGACTGCACCGAATAGCAGTTTATTGCACAAGAGTGCGAGGAATCCGAACCGAGCCTTGCTGACATAACCAAACGAAGCATAACCGCACTCAAACTAACGTGCCGACACCACTATTGCTGGCTACCAAGGAACCAAGCGGAGCATATTAGAGCACATTAGAGAACAGAAACCAGAAGAACAGCGGTGAAGCGGTAAAGCATAAAAGTCAGAGTAGAACATCCTAACCTAGCCAAACGTAATATACCAAGACGTAACAAATCCAAACGTAACCTAACTCAACCTAACGTGACGAGACCTCTAGTGCTGACCTCAACAGGGACAAGCAGAGTACACTGGAGCACAGTAGTGCGTGGTAATCCACCGCATTGCAGTGAATACCACGGAAGTCGAAGGTATCATGGCATAATCTGACGTAACCAAACCTAATCAAACGTAGCGTAACCCAAAAGAGCGTGCCGCGACCACCACTGCTGGCCTCCACAGTACCAAGCAGAATATATTAGAGCGCGGTCGATCGCATGAGTACTCTGAATAGCAGTGTACAGCACGATTGCCAAAGATAACCAGAACGAGCTTGACATAACCTAACCTAACCAAGCGTGACATGAATTAACCTGACGTGCCGAGGCTACTATTGCTGGCCCCGCCATAGCCATGCAGAAGATATTGGAATGCAGTAGAGCGCAGAAATCCGCCGCATTGGAGTGAATCGCACAAAGCCATAGATATCCTAGCATAACCTGACCAAACATATCCTAACCGAACGCAGCATAACTCAACAGTACGTGCAGCGACCACTGCTCCTGGCCGGGCCATAGCCCTGGAGAATGCAGTAGAGCAGAGCAGATGACAGAAATACACTGGATCACAGTGTATAGCACGAAGGTCAAAGATATCCTAACCATGGATAGCCTAACCTGACCAAACCGAACGTAACCGAACTTAAACATCCGTGCTGCGACCGCTATTGCGCGCCTCCCCGGAATCGGGCAGGGTATAGTAGAGCAATGTAGAGCGCTGAAATCCACCGAATAGCACTGTACGTTGCAAAAGTTGAGGATACCCTAACCAAACCTGGCTTAACCTAACATAACCAGACGTAACATTGCTCAACCTAACCAGCCGAGATCACCATTGCTGGCCGCCCGCAGAGCCAAGCAGAAAATATTAGAACGCAGTAGAGCGCAGAAACCCGCGGATAGCGGTGTAGAGCACAAAAGCCTAGAATATCCTATCCTTACCTCACCAAAGGTAACTGGACCGAACGTAGCGTAGCACAACTCAACGTGCGAGACCGCTATTGCTGGTCACTCCAGAGGCAAGCAGAACATACTAGAGCACACTGAAGTGCAGAAGACCACCGAAAAGCTGTGTATAGCACAAAAGACAAACATATCCTGAGCAAACTTGGCCCAATCTAACATATCCAACCGTGGTATAACCAGACATAACGTGACGAGACCAATATTGCTGGCCTCCGACAGCCAAGCATAGCATATTAGCGCGCATTAGAGTGCAGAAATCCACCGAATATCAGGGAATAGCGCAAAAGTCATGGTAGCCTCTCCTAACCTAGCCAAACGTATCATACCCAAACGTAACCTAACACAACCAAACATGCCGAGACAGCTATTGCTGACCTACACAGGGGCAAGCAGATTGTACTAGAGCAGAGTAGTTCGCATGAACCCTACGCACTGCAGGGAATAGCACAAATGTCGAAGATACCCAAACATAACCTGAACTATCCTAACCTAACCAAACGAAGCGTAACTCAAAGGGGCGTGCCGCGACCACAGGTGCCGGACTCCACAGTGCAAACCAGAATGCAGCGGAGCACAGTATATCACATATACCCGCCGGATAATGGTTTACAGCACGAAAGTAGACGCCACCCTGTCCAAACATAACTTAACTTGACCTAACCAAACGTAACGCAACTCAACATAAAGTGCGGAGAACACTATTGCTGGCCTGGCCATAGCGAAGCAGAACGTACTAGAGCGGAGTAGAGCGCAAAAGCCTTATGTAACCTAGCAGAACCTGTCCTAACCTAACCTAACGAAACTCAATATAACGTCCCGCGACCAATGCTCTTGGCCTTCCTATAGACTGGCAGAATATTGTAGAGCACGGTCGAGCACAGAAATCCACCTAATATCAGTGTACTTCACGAAAGTCAAAGCTACCCGAAGCAAACTTACCTACCAAAGCCGAACATAACCTAACCCAACGTAACGTGCCGCGGCCGCTATTGCTCGCCTCCCCAGAGTAGAGCAGAGTATAGTAGAGCAATGTAGAGCGCAGAAATGCAGCGAAAAGCAGTGTACAGCACAAGAGTCGAGGAAACACTAACCTAACCTTGCATAATCTATTCTGAACAAACGTAGCATTACTCAATATAACGTGCACCGGCCGCTATTGACGGCCTTGGTAGGGAAAATCAGATCACATGAGAGGACATTAGAGCGCAGGAATCCACCGAATATCAGTGTATAGCACAAAGGTCGAAGTAGCATATCCTGACTTAGCCTAACGTAACATGACCAAACGTATCATATCAAAACCAAACAGGACGCGACCACCATTGCTGGCCTCCACAGAGACAAGCCGAATGTACAAGGGAGCCGTTGTGCGCAGAAATACACAGCATAGTTGTGAATAGACAAAAGTCAAAGGCATACTAACATAACCCAACCTAACCGAACGTAGCATCACTCAGTGTAACGTGCCGCGGTCACTGCTCCTGGCATTCCCATATCCTGGCAGAATGCAGTAGGGCACAGTGGATCACAGAAATCCACCGCATTGCAGTGTATAGCGCTAGAGTCGAACGTACGCGGAAATAACCTGACCACACTTAACCTACCCAAACGTTGTGTAACTAAGGATGAAGTGCCGAGACCTCTATCGCAGACAACCCAGGGACAAGCAGAAAATGTGAGAATGCAGTAGAGCGCAGGAATCCGCGGATATCAGTGTATAGCCCAATGGCCTAAACTACCCTATCCTAACCTCACCAAGCGTAACATGACCGAACGTAGCATAGCTGAACCTAACGTGCCGGGACCACTATCGTTGGCCACAGCAGAGCCAAACAGAACGCACTGGAGCACACTAGAGCGCAGTGGTCCACCTGGTAGAAGTGTATAGCGCAAGTGTAAAACGTATCCTATCCTAATAATATCAATATTAACATAAGCGGACATAACGTAACTCAACCCAGCACAAGCCGACCATCATTTCAGGCCTCCCCAGAGTCGTGCAGGGTCTACTGGAGGACAGTAGGGCGCTGAAATCCATAGAATCTCATTGTACCGCACGGAAGCCATATCTAAACATAGCTATCCCAAGATAACGTAATCTAACCAAACACTGCCTACCTCAACTTAACGTGCCGAGACCACTATTGCTGGCATCCCTAAAGCAAAGAAGAAAATACTAGTGTAGAGCAGTGAGCTGAAATTCACCGTATTGCAGTGTGTAGCACAAAAGTCGAACATACCCTCTCATAACGTGACCTTACCCAACCAATCCGAACGTAGAGTAACTCAGCATAACGTGCCAAGGCCAATATTGGTGTCCTCCCCTGAGCCGGGCGTAGTACATTAGAGCACATTAGAGCCCAGAAATCGTCCGTAGAGCAGTTAATAGCACAGAAGTCAAAGTAGCCTGTCCAAACCCAGCCGGACGTAACATTTCCAGGCGTAACCTAACTCAACCTCACATAACGAAGCATTTATCTCTGACCTCCGCAGACACAAGCAGAGTATCCTGGAGCACAACAGTTCGCAGATGTACGCCCAATTGCACTGTACAGCACAAAAGTCAATGCCTTCCTACCCTAACACTGCCGAACGTAACAACAAAACGTAGCCTCACAAAGCGCAACGTCCCACGACAATTATTACTGGCCACCCCAGAGACAAGCAGAATATACTAGAGCACAGTAGATATCAGGAGTACACCGAATAGCAGTGTTCAGCACATAGTCCAATATACCCTGACACAACATGGCCTAACTTAACTTAACCGAACGATCTCAAAATCAACATTAGGTGCCGCGACCACTATTGCAGGCTGCTCAGAGCCATGCAGTGTATACCAGAGCGAAGTAGATCTCAGAAATCCGCGGAGAGCTGTGTACAGCACAAAGGTATGAAATATCGTATTCTAACCTCACCAAATGTAACAAAACCGAACGTAGCATAGCTCAACCTGACGTGCCGCGGCCAATATTGCTCTCCTCCCCACAGTGGAGCAGAACATAGTAGAGTAATGTAGATCGCAAGAATCCGCCAAATAGCAGAATATAGCACAAAAGTCTAAGAAATCCTGACCGAGACTTCCTAACCTATCGTAACGAAACGTAACCTCACTGAATCGCACGTGCAGCGAACACTATTACCGGCTACTACAGAGACCAGCAGAGCGTATTGGAGCTCATTAGAGCGCAGTAATCCAAGGAATAGCAGTGTATAGCAAAAAAGTCAAAGTACCACATCCTAACATTGCCAAACGTGATATATCCAAACGTTGTCGAACAGAACCTAACATTACGAGACCACTATTGCTGGCATCGACCGGAACAAGCAGAATATACTAGAGCACAGTGCAGCGCAGGAGGCCACCGCATTGCAGTGAGCGGCACAAAAGTATAAGATGCCATAACCGAACGTCATGTAATCTAACCAAAGCAAACGCAGCGTAACCCAACACGACGGGCCGCGACCACTCCTCCTGGCCTCCCGAGCGAAGCAGTATGTAGTAGAGCGCTTTAGATCACAGAAATCCGTCGTAAAGCATTGCAAAGCACAAGAGACATAATAGCCCATCTTGTACTATCCAAATGTTGCATACCCAAACTCACCATAGCAGAACCTAACATAACGAGACGACTATTGCTGGCATCCACAGGGACAAGCAGAATGTACTAGGGCATAGTAGTGCGCAGAAATCCACCGCACTGCAGCAAATACCACGCAAGGCTATGATACCCTAACATAACCTGACATAACCTGACACAACCTAGCGTAGCATAGCTCGGGCAACGTGCTGGGACCGCTGCTCCTGGCTTCCCCAGAGCAAAGCAGAATGCTGTAGAACACAGTAAATCATAGAAACCAACCGAAAAACAGTGTATAGGACGAAGGTCGTAGTGATAATAATGAAACACAGCCTAACATAACTAAACAAATCGTAACATAGCGCAATATAGCGTGCCACTGCCACAATTGCTCGCTTCCCCAATGTCGACTAGAGTATACTAGGGCAATGTAGGGAGTAGAAATCCACCGAGTGCCAGTGTATAGCACAGAAGTCGAAGATATCCAAACCAAACCTGACCTAAGCTAACCTAACCGAGCGCAGCATATCTCAATATAGCGTGCCGCGACCCCTTTTAATGGCCCTCCCTGAGCCATGCAGAGTATAGCAGAGCACAGTAGATCATAGAAACGCACGGAATAGCGGTGCATGGTACGAAAGTCAGAGCAGTCATAACCAAAATTTAGCTAACCTAACCCAACCAAACGTAAAATAAATCAAAGTGACGTGCCACGAACACTATTGCACGCCACCCATGAGCTGAGCAGAGTATAGCACAGCAATGTAGAGAACAGAAATGCACCGAATAGCTGTGTGTAGCACATGAGACCAATATGTCGTAACAAGGCCTTCCTAACCTACCCTAACAAAACGTGTCATAATTCAAAATAACGTGCCGAGACCACTATTAGTGACAACCTCAGAAACAAGAAGAACATACTAGGGCGCAGTAGAGCGCAGAAATCCAGGGAATAGCAGCCAATGGCACAAAAGTCTCAGCTACTCTGTCCTAATATAGCCAGAATTGCCATATGCGAACGTAACCACACTAAAACTGACGTGACGCGACCGCTATTGCTCGCCCCCGCAGAGTCGAGAATAGTATACTATAGAAATGTAGAGCGCAGAGATCCACCGAATATCAGTGTATGTAACAATATTCGAGGATACCATAACCCAACCTGGCCTAACCTTCCCTAACCGAGCGTAGCATAATTGAACGTAACGAGCCGCGACCACTATTGGTGGCCTACCAATGGACAAGCAGGATATAGTAGGGCACATTGCAGCGCAGAAATTCTCGGAATGACAGTGTTTAGCACAAAGGCCTATGTTAACATGACAGAGCTTAGCCTAACCCGATCCAGCGAAATGTAGCCAAACACAAGCTAACGTGACGGGTCTACAATTACTGGCCGCCTCAGAGCCAAGCAGAACATATTACAGCACAGTAGAGCGCAGAAGTCCATCGACTAGCAGCCTGTGGCACGAAAGTCTTAGCTATTTTATCCTAACATAACCAAACGCCGCTAAACGCAAACGAACTTTCCGAGACCACTACTGCTGGCATCCCCAGAGAAAAGCAGGAAGCACTAGAGCACAGTAGATCACAGAAATCCACAGAATTACAGTGTAAATCAAAAGGTCTATGTAGCATATCCTAACCTAGCCAAACGTGACGTGTCCAAACGTAACGTAACACAAACTAACATGACGAGACAAACATTGCTGACATCCACAGGGACAAGTACAGCGTACTAGAGCGCGGCAGTGCGCACAAACTCCCCGCATTGCGGTGAAAAGCACATAAGTCGAAGATATCCTATCATAACCCGATCTTGCCTAACCTATCTAAGCGTAGCGTAACTCTAGGGAGCGCACCGCGACCACTGCTGCCGGACTACACAGAGCCAAGCAGAATACAGTAGAGCACCGTGGATCACAGGAACCCGCCGTATAATAGTGTACAGCACGAAAGTCGAAGCCACTCTAGCCAAACATAAACTAACATAGCCCAATCATATGTAACCTAACTCAATATAACGTGGCGCTCCTATTCCTGGCTTCCCCGGTTCCAAGCAGAACAATGTAGAGCTACTCGTGTGCAGAAATCCTCCGAATGACAGTGTACAGTACGAAAGACCAATATAACCAGTCCGAGCTTGACATAACCTAACCTAATGGAACATAACGTAACTCAACCTTACGTGCAGAGATCACTATCGCAGGATTACCCAGAGCGAACCAGAAAATATTAGGGCCAAGTAGAACGCAGAAATCCACGTATAGCAGTGTATAGCGCAAAAGTCAATGCTATCCATTCCTAATATATCAAAGCTTAACGTAAACGGACGTAACATAACTCAACCTAACTTACCCCGGCCACTACTGCTGGCCTCCCCAGAGTCGGGCAGAAATTATAAGGAGAAAGTAGAGCGCAGAAATACATACAATCGCAGTGTACGTCACAAAAGCCATATCTAAACGGACCTAACCCAAGCTAACGTAATTATACCTAGCGTAGCCTACCACATCGTGACGTGCCGTGGCCGCTATTGGTGGCATAATCAGGGTTAAGTGTAATATAGTAGGGCACAGTGGAGCGCAGGAATACTCAGAACGGCAGTGTATGGCACGAAAGTCAAAGCTATCCTAACCAAGCTTAGCCTAACTTGAAATAACAAAACATAATATAACTCAAAACAACGTGCCACGACCACTATTGCTCGCCTCCCAAGGGTCACGCAGAATATGGCAGAGCAATTCATGGAGCATAAATATACCGAATCGCAGCTTATGTCGCAATAGTCAGGGAAATCCTGACCATGCATTCCGAACCTACCCTAACGAAACGTAAAACAACTCAACCTAATGTGCCGATACCACTATTACCGGCCACTCCAGAGAGAAGCACATCATATTGGAGCGCTGCAGGGCGCTGAAATCCACCTAATGATGGTGAACTGCACGAAAGCCTAAGATATTCCGTCCTAACGAAACCAAAATTGCCATATGCAAACGTAGCCTAATTAAGCCTAACGCGCCAAGACCACTATTGCTGGCCTCCACAGAGCCAAGCAGAATATACTACAGCACATTAGAGCGCAGAAATCCACCGAATAGCAGTGAAGAGCACCAAATTCTAAGTAGCGTATCCTGACCTAGCCAAGCGTATCATATCCAGTCGTAACCTAACTCAACTAAACATGACGAGACAACTATTGCTGGCCTCCGCGGAGGCAAGCAAAACTTGCCAGAGCACAGTATAGCGAAGGAATCCGCCGCAAGGCAGTGAACAGTACAAAAGCAGTAGATACCCCAGCATAACCTGACGTAACCTAACACTACCAAGCATAGCATTGCTCAACGCAACGTGCCGCAACCACAGCACATGGCGTCCCCAGAGCCAAGCAGAATGTAATAGAGCACAGTCGATCATAGAGATCCACCGAATAACAGTGTATAGCACGAAGGTCGAAGACATCCTAACCAAACTAACCTAACCTAACAAAACCAATCGTAACATACCTGAACCTAACGTGCCGATAACGTTATTGCTCGCCTCCGCAGAGCCGAGCAGAGTATAGTAGAACAATGTGGACAGCGGCAATCCACTGAAGAGCAGTGTACAGCATAAAAGTCTAAGCTACCCTATCGTAAGCTGACCAAACGTAGCATAACCGAACGCAACATAGCTCAGCCTAACGCGCAGAGAATAAAATTGCTGCCCTCCCCAGAGTCAAGCAGCGCATGTTAGAGGAGAGTCGAGCGCAGAAATTCGTGCAAACGCAGTACATAGCACAATAGTTGAAGCTAGCCTAACCTAGCATGACCATACTTAACAACACCGATCGTAGCTTAACTCAATCTAACCTGCCGAGACCGCTTTTGCTTGCATCCACAGAACCAAGCAGAGTATACATTACCCTAACACTGCCGAACGTAACAACAAAACGTAGCCTCACAAAGCGCAACGTCCCACGACAATTATTACTGGCCACCCCAGAGACAAGCAGAATATACTAGAGCACAGTAGATATCAGGAGTACACCGAATAGCAGTGTTCAGCACATAGTCCAATATACCCTGACACAACATGGCCTAACTTAACTTAACCGAACGATCTCAAAATCAACATAACGTGCCGCGACCACTATTGCAGGCTGCTCAGAGCCATGCAGTGTATACCAGAGCGAAGTAGATCTCAGAAATCCGCGGAGAGCTGTGTACAGCACAAAGGTATGAAATATCGTATTCTAACCTCACCAAATGTAACAAAACCGAACGTAGCATAGCTCAACCTGACGTGCCGCGGCCAATATTGCTCTCCTCCCCACAGTGGAGCAGAGCATAGTAGAGTAATGTAGATCGCAAGAATCCGCCAAATAGCAGAATATAGCACAAAAGTCTAAGAAATCCTGACCGAGACTTCCTAACCTATCGTAACGAAACGTAACCTCACTGAATCGCACGTGCAGCGAACACTATTACCGGCTACTACAGAGACCAGCAGAGCGTATTGGAGCTCATTAGAGCGCAGTAATCCAAGGAATAGCAGTGTATAGCAAAAAAGTCAAAGTACCACATCCTAACATTGCCAAACGTGATATATCCAAACGTTGTCGAACAGAACCTAACATTACGAGACCACTATTGCTGGCATCGACCGGAACAAGCAGAATATACTAGAGCACAGTGCAGCGCAGGAGGCCACCGCATTGCAGTGAGCGGCACAAAAGTATAAGATGCCATAACCGAACGTCATGTAATCTAACCAAAGCAAACGCAGCGTAACCCAACACGACGGGCCGCGACCACTCCTCCTGGCCTCCCGAGCGAAGCAGTATGTAGTAGAGCGCTTTAGATCACAGAAATCCGTCGTAAAGCATTGCAAAGCACAAGAGACATAATAGCCCATCTTGTACTATCCAAATGTTGCATACCCAAACTCACCATAGCAGAACCTAACATAACGAGACGACTATTGCTGGCATCCACAGGGACAAGCAGAATGTACTAGGGCATAGTAGTGCGCAGAAATCCACCGCACTGCAGCAAATACCACGCAAGGCTATGATACCCTAACATAACCTGACATAACCTGACACAACCTAGCGTAGCATAGCTCGGGCAACGTGCTGGGACCGCTGCTCCTGGCTTCCCCAGAGCAAAGCAGAATGCTGTAGAACACAGTAAATCATAGAAACCAACCGAAAAACAGTGTATAGGACGAAGGTCGTAGTGATAATAATGAAACACAGCCTAACATAACTAAACAAATCGTAACATAGCGCAATATAGCGTGCCACTGCCACAATTGCTCGCTTCCCCAATGTCGACTAGAGTATACTAGGGCAATGTAGGGAGTAGAAATCCACCGAGTGCCAGTGTATAGCACAGAAGTCGAAGATATCCAAACCAAACCTGACCTAAGCTAACCTAACCGAGCGCAGCATATCTCAATATAGCGTGCCGCGACCCCTTTTAATGGCCCTCCCTGAGCCATGCAGAGTATAGCAGAGCACAGTAGATCATAGAAACGCACGGAATAGCGGTGCATGGTACGAAAGTCAGAGCAGTCATAACCAAAATTTAGCTAACCTAACCCAACCAAACGTAAAATAAATCAAAGTGACGTGCCACGAACACTATTGCACGCCACCCATGAGCTGAGCAGAGTATAGCACAGCAATGTAGAGAACAGAAATGCACCGAATAGCTGTGTGTAGCACATGAGACCAATATGTCGTAACAAGGCCTTCCTAACCTACCCTAACAAAACGTGTCATAATTCAAAATAACGTGCCGAGACCACTATTAGTGACAACCTCAGAAACAAGAAGAACATACTAGGGCGCAGTAGAGCGCAGAAATCCAGGGAATAGCAGCCAATGGCACAAAAGTCTCAGCTACTCTGTCCTAATATAGCCAGAATTGCCATATGCGAACGTAACCACACTAAAACTGACGTGACGCGACCGCTATTGCTCGCCCCCGCAGAGTCGAGAATAGTATACTATAGAAATGTAGAGCGCAGAGATCCACCGAATATCAGTGTATGTAACAATATTCGAGGATACCATAACCCAACCTGGCCTAACCTTCCCTAACCGAGCGTAGCATAATTGAACGTAACGAGCCGCGACCACTATTGGTGGCCTACCAATGGACAAGCAGGATATAGTAGGGCACATTGCAGCGCAGAAATTCTCGGAATGACAGTGTTTAGCACAAAGGCCTATGTTAACATGACAGAGCTTAGCCTAACCCGATCCAGCGAAATGTAGCCAAACACAAGCTAACGTGACGGGTCTACAATTACTGGCCGCCTCAGAGCCAAGCAGAACATATTACAGCACAGTAGAGCGCAGAAGTCCATCGACTAGCAGCCTGTGGCACGAAAGTCTTAGCTATTTTATCCTAACATAACCAAACGCCGCTAAACGCAAACGAACTTTCCGAGACCACTACTGCTGGCATCCCCAGAGAAAAGCAGGAAGCACTAGAGCACAGTAGATCACAGAAATCCACAGAATTACAGTGTAAATCAAAAGGTCTATGTAGCATATCCTAACCTAGCCAAACGTGACGTGTCCAAACGTAACGTAACACAAACTAACATGACGAGACAAACATTGCTGACATCCACAGGGACAAGTACAGCGTACTAGAGCGCGGCAGTGCGCACAAACTCCCCGCATTGCGGTGAAAAGCACATAAGTCGAAGATATCCTATCATAACCCGATCTTGCCTAACCTATCTAAGCGTAGCGTAACTCTAGGGAGCGCACCGCGACCACTGCTGCCGGACTACACAGAGCCAAGCAGAATACAGTAGAGCACCGTGGATCACAGGAACCCGCCGTATAATAGTGTACAGCACGAAAGTCGAAGCCACTCTAGCCAAACATAAACTAACATAGCCCAATCATATGTAACCTAACTCAATATAACGTGGCGCTCCTATTCCTGGCTTCCCCGGTTCCAAGCAGAACAATGTAGAGCTACTCGTGTGCAGAAATCCTCCGAATGACAGTGTACAGTACGAAAGACCAATATAACCAGTCCGAGCTTGACATAACCTAACCTAATGGAACATAACGTAACTCAACCTTACGTGCAGAGATCACTATCGCAGGATTACCCAGAGCGAACCAGAAAATATTAGGGCCAAGTAGAACGCAGAAATCCACGTATAGCAGTGTATAGCGCAAAAGTCAATGCTATCCATTCCTAATATATCAAAGCTTAACGTAAACGGACGTAACATAACTCAACCTAACTTACCCCGGCCACTACTGCTGGCCTCCCCAGAGTCGGGCAGAAATTATAAGGAGAAAGTAGAGCGCAGAAATACATACAATCGCAGTGTACGTCACAAAAGCCATATCTAAACGGACCTAACCCAAGCTAACGTAATTATACCTAGCGTAGCCTACCACATCGTGACGTGCCGTGGCCGCTATTGGTGGCATAATCAGGGTTAAGTGTAATATAGTAGGGCACAGTGGAGCGCAGGAATACTCAGAACGGCAGTGTATGGCACGAAAGTCAAAGCTATCCTAACCAAGCTTAGCCTAACTTGAAATAACAAAACATAATATAACTCAAAACAACGTGCCACGACCACTATTGCTCGCCTCCCAAGGGTCACGCAGAATATGGCAGAGCAATTCATGGAGCATAAATATACCGAATCGCAGCTTATGTCGCAATAGTCAGGGAAATCCTGACCATGCATTCCGAACCTACCCTAACGAAACGTAAAACAACTCAACCTAATGTGCCGATACCACTATTACCGGCCACTCCAGAGAGAAGCACATCATATTGGAGCGCTGCAGGGCGCTGAAATCCACCTAATGATGGTGAACTGCACGAAAGCCTAAGATATTCCGTCCTAACGAAACCAAAATTGCCATATGCAAACGTAGCCTAATTAAGCCTAACGCGCCAAGACCACTATTGCTGGCCTCCACAGAGCCAAGCAGAATATACTACAGCACATTAGAGCGCAGAAATCCACCGAATAGCAGTGAAGAGCACCAAATTCTAAGTAGCGTATCCTGACCTAGCCAAGCGTATCATATCCAGTCGTAACCTAACTCAACTAAACATGACGAGACAACTATTGCTGGCCTCCGCGGAGGCAAGCAAAACTTGCCAGAGCACAGTATAGCGAAGGAATCCGCCGCAAGGCAGTGAACAGTACAAAAGCAGTAGATACCCCAGCATAACCTGACGTAACCTAACACTACCAAGCATAGCATTGCTCAACGCAACGTGCCGCAACCACAGCACATGGCGTCCCCAGAGCCAAGCAGAATGTAATAGAGCACAGTCGATCATAGAGATCCACCGAATAACAGTGTATAGCACGAAGGTCGAAGACATCCTAACCAAACTAACCTAACCTAACAAAACCAATCGTAACATACCTGAACCTAACGTGCCGATAACGTTATTGCTCGCCTCCGCAGAGCCGAGCAGAGTATAGTAGAACAATGTGGACAGCGGCAATCCACTGAAGAGCAGTGTACAGCATAAAAGTCTAAGCTACCCTATCGTAAGCTGACCAAACGTAGCATAACCGAACGCAACATAGCTCAGCCTAACGCGCAGAGAATAAAATTGCTGCCCTCCCCAGAGTCAAGCAGCGCATGTTAGAGGAGAGTCGAGCGCAGAAATTCGTGCAAACGCAGTACATAGCACAATAGTTGAAGCTAGCCTAACCTAGCATGACCATACTTAACAACACCGATCGTAGCTTAACTCAATCTAACCTGCCGAGACCGCTTTTGCTTGCATCCACAGAACCAAGCAGAGTATACAAGAGCAGAGCAGAGCGCAGTAATAGACCTCATTGCAGTATATAGCATAAAAGTGGAAGATATCCTAACTTAACCAGTGCTGACCTAACCTAACCGTACGTAACTTAACACAACATGAGGTCCCGAGACTAATACTGCTGGCATTCTCACATCCAAGCTGTATATGCTAGAGTGCTATAGAGTGCTGTAACCCTCAGAATAGCACTGTATAGCAAGAAGACAGAGCTATCCTGTCCCATCGTATTCAAACCTAATATAAGCTAACGCAGCCTAACCAAGCCTAACGTACAGATACTGCTGCCGCTGGCCTTCCCAGAGCAAATTAGAGCATATTAGATCACATCAGAGCGCAGAAATCCAAAGAATAGCAGTGTATAGCAGAAAAGTTGAAGCTGTCCTAGCCAATCCTGTCCAAACGTAACATTGCCAATCGTACCTTAGCTAAACCTAACTTGCCTAGACCACTATTGCTGACTTCCACAGTGCCAAACAGAACATGCTGGAGCGCTGTAAAGCGCCGGAATGCACCTAATAGCATTGCATAGCGCAAAGGCCAAAGCCACCATAGCCAAACATAACCCAATCTAGCCTAACCAAACGTAACTTAACAAAACCAAACGTGCAGCGGCCATTATCGCTTGCCTCCCCAGAAGCAAGCAGTATATACCAGAGCACTACAATTCGGTGGGCTACTGCGCGCTACTCGGCTCCAATGCATTCTGCTTGGCTCCGTTCATTGGAGCAATAGCGGTCCCAGCACGTTAGGATGTCTTATTTCGCGTATGGTTACGCTACCTTAGATAAGGTCAGGACGGGATAGACCCCACTCTTGTGCTATACACTGATTTCGGTTGTGTTTCAATGATCCACTGTGCTCTGATATGCTCTGCTTTCCTCTGCGTACGCCGGAAATGGTGGCCGAGACACGTTGGCTTGAGTTTGGTTACGTTCGGTTAGGTTACGTTTGTTTGGGTTGGATTTGGTTTTCTCTGACTTTTCTGCCATTCACTGAGATTTTATGGACTTCTACGCTCTAGTCTTCTATAGTATGTTCTGCATGGCTATGTTGAAGCCAGCAAAAATGTTCTCGGCACGTTACGTTGAGGTACGTTACGTTCGGTTACGTTACGTTTTGCAATGTTAGGACAGGGTAGCCTTGACTTTCGCCTTATACACTGCTACTCGGTTGATTTCAGCACCCAGCTGTGCTCTAGTATACACCACTTGGCCTTGGGGGGGCCAGCAATGTTGGTCTCGTCAAGTTAAGTGGATTCATGTTACCCTTGCTTCTGTTACGTTTGGTCAGATAAGGATAGGACAGCCTTGACTTTCGTGCTATACGCTGTTATTTGGTGGATATCTGCTCTCCACTGTGCTCTAATATATTCTGCTTGACCCCGTTCAGGCCAGCAGCAGCGGTTTCGGCTCGTTAAGTTGAGCTACGTTACGTTCAGCTATGTTACATTTGGCTATGTTACGTGTGGTTAGATTAGGATCGGAGAGCTCTGACTTCTGTGCTATACGCTGTTATTCGGTGAAATTTCTGCCCTCTCAATTGTTCTACTATACTCTGCTCGCCTCTGGGAGACAAGCAATAGCGGCCGTGGCGCGTGCGGTTGTGTTAGGTTACGTTTGTCTAGGTTAAGTTTGTTTGGCTTATGTTTGGATATGTTTGACTTTTCTGTTATTCATTGCTCTCCTATGGATTGCTGTGCTCTTGTTTCCTCTATTATTTTCTGCTTGGCACTCGGGCGGCAAGCAATAGTGGCCGCGGCATGGTAGGCTGAGTTACGTTACGTTCGGCAATGCTACGATTGGTTATATTAGGGCAGGATATCTTCGACCATCGTGCTATACACTGTTAGACGTTGTACGTCTGCGGTCCACCATCGGCCAATATGTTCTGCCTAAATCTTGGGATGCCATCTGTCGTGGCCCAGGCACGTTACCTTGAGTTGTCTTAAGTTTGGCTAGGTTATGCATGATTGTGTTAGGTTAGGGTCGCTGTGTCTTGTGTGCTACGCACTGCCATTATATGGATTCCTGCGCTCTACTGTGCTCTAATATTTTCTGCTTGGCAACGGAGAGGCCAGCAATAGAGGTCTCAGCGCGTAAGGCTGTATTATCTTGCGTTTCGTTATGCTATGTTTGGTTAGGTTAGGGAAGCGCTGCTATGCCTTTGTCCTATACATCGCCATTCGGCGGATTCCTGCTCTCTGCATTGCTCCATTATGTTCTGCACTACCCAGGGGAGGCCAGCAACGGTAGTTTCGGGGCGCTATGTTTAAATAGGTTACGTGCGGTTGAGTTACGTTTTGTTAAGTCAGTATAGGATAGCTTAGACTTTTGAGCTATACACGGTTATTCGGCGTGTTTCTTCGATCTGGATTGCTCTACTGGCTTCTGCTTGTCTCTGGGGCGGCGGGCAATGGTGGCCGTGGCACGTTTGCTAGTGTTAGGTTACGCTTCGTTTGGTCACGGTAGGATGAGTTGGGACAGGGTGGCTTTGACATCTGTGCTATACACTGACATTCGGTGTATAACTGCGCGCTGCATTGCCGTACTATACTTTGCTTGACCACCGGGAGGCCAGCAACTGTGTTCGCGGCAAGTTAAGTTGTGTTCGATTACGTTTGGTTTGGTTATGTTGGTTTAGGTTAGGTTTGGGTAGCTTTCACTCTTCTGCTTTACACTGCATTCCTATGGATTCCAGCATACGCCCTGCTTCGCTACGGGGAGGCCGGCAATAGCGGTCGCGTCACGTTAGGTTGAGTTATGTTACACTTGGTTATGTTACAATTGATTTGGCGAGGGGTGGGAAGCTCTGACTCTCGTGCTGCATTCTGCTATTGGGTGGACTCCTGCAGTTTACTGTTCTCCAGCATGTTCTGCTTGGCTCTCGGAAGGTCAGCAATAGTGACCTAGGCACGTTAGGTTGACATAAGTTGCGTTTGGTTTGGTTAGGTTACGTTAGCTTCGGTTAGGATGGCTTCGACTTTCGTACTATACGCCGGTATCCAGTGGATTACTGCGCCCAGCTGAGCTCTACAATTTCTGCTTGGCCCTGGGGAGGTCAGCAAAGGTGGTCGCGGCACGACGGGTCGAGGTCTGCTACTTTTGGTTCTGTTACGATTGGTCTGGTTAGGAGAGAGTAGCTTTGACTTTGGTGCTATGGTCTGCTACTAGGTGGATTCCTGCGACCTACAGTGCTCTAGTATTTTCAGCTTTGGTCTGGGAATGCCAGCAATTGAGGTTTCGGCACGGTATGCTGTGTTAGCTTACGTTCGGTTAGGTTGGGTTTGGCTACGTTTGGTTAGGATAACTTCAACTTTTCTGCTGTACACAGCTATTCGGTGGACTTCCGCGCTCCACTGAGATCTAGTATGTCGCGCTTGTCCCGGCGGCGGTGGGACACCAGTATCGGTTTCGGCATGTTAGGTTTAGTTATGCACCGTTTGGTCATTTTCGGTTGGTATTGGTAAGCCTCAGGTAGCTTTGACCTTTCTGATATACACTGCGATTCTATTGACTTCTGCCTTGTACTCTACACTAGCGTGCTCTGTTCGACTCAGCGGAGGCCAGCAATTTTGGCCGCGACACGTTAGGTTGAGTTAGGTATACGTTTGGTCATGATACGCTTTGTTAGGAGAGGACAGCCTTGTCTCTTGTGCTATAGTCTGCTATTATGTTGGCTTCTGCGCACTATAGTGCTCTAATATTTTCACCTTGGCTCTGGTAAGAACAGCAATAGTGTTCTCGGCACGTTAAGTTGAGACAGGTTACGTCCGGTTAGGTTGGGTTAGGCAAAGTTTCCTTAAGGTAGCTTTAACTTTTGTGCTGTACACTGCTACTCAATGGAATTCTGCGCCCTACTGCGCCCTAGTGTATCGCGCTTGGCTGAGGGGGCAGCAATAGCGTTTTCGGTGTGTTAGGTTGATATAGTCTATGTTTGCTTCTGTCATGTTGGTTTGGGTTAGGCTTAGGTAGCTTCGACTCTTCTGATATACACTGTGATGCTATAGCTTCTGCGTCGTACCCTCCGCTAATGAGCTCGGCTTGGCTCAGTGGAGGCCAGCAATCGTGGCCGAGACACGTTAGGTTGAGTTAGGTTACGTTTGGTTAAGATACGATTTGTCACGTTAGGTGAGGACAGCTTTGACTTTAGTGCCATAGTCTGCTATTAGGTGGACTTCTGCGCCATACAGTGCTCTAGTATTTTCAACTTGGTTCTGGGAATGCCAACAATTGTTGGCTCGGAACGGTATGTTAAGTTAGGTTACGTCCGGTTAGGTTGGGCTTGGCTATGTTTGATTAGGGTAGCTATAACTTTTCTGCTGTACACAGCTATTCGGCGGACTTGGGCGCTCTACTGTGCTCCAGTATGTCGTACTTGATGCGGCGGGGCGGTGGGGCAGCGGTATCGGTTTCGGAATGTGAGGTTGTGTTAGGCTACGATCGGTTGTTTTCGTTTGGTTTTGGTTAGGATTTGGTAGCCGTGACTTTCCTGATATACACTGCGATCATATGGATTTCTGCGTTTTACTCTGCGCAAGTGCGCTCCGCTTGGCCCTGGTGCGGCCAGCAATAGTGGTTGCGGCACCATAGTTTGAATTACGTTACGTTTGGATCTGTCAAGATTGCTTCGGTTAACAGAGGATAGCTTTGACTTTAGTGCTATAGTCTGCTATTAAGTGGATTTCTGCGCCCCTCAGAGCTCTAATGCTTCTAGCTTGGCTCTGGGAAGAACAGCAATAGTGGTCTCGGCACGTTATGTTGAGACAAGTTACTCCCGGCTATCTTACGTTAGGCTAAGTTCGTTCAGGGTAGCTTTAACTTTTGTGCTGTACAAATCTCCTTGGTGGACTTCTGTGCTCGACTGTTCTCTAGTATGTCCTGCTTGGCCCTGGGAGGTCTGGCTCGGTTATGTTGGGTTAGGATACATTCTACTATCTTACGTTTGGTTAGGTTAGGAGAGGGTAGCTTTGACTTCAGTGGTATGGTGTGCTGTTAGGTGGATTTCTGCGCCCAAGTGTGCACTAATATTTTCAGGTTGCCCTTGGAGATGTCAGCAATTGAGGTCGCGGCACGTTGGTTTGAGATAGGTTACGCTTGGTTATGTCACATTTCGTTTCATTAGACGAGGGTAGCTACGAGTTTATCTCCAGATTCAGTTATTAGGTGGATTTCTGCGCCCTACAAAGCTTTTAAGCTTTCAGCTTGGCTCTGGGAAGGCCAGCGGGAGCATTCTCCGTACCCTACGATCGGTCAGGCTACGTTTGGCTTTGTTGGGTTTGGCTACGTTTCTTATGAGTAGCTTTAACTTGTGCGCTGTATGCTGCTATTCGGTGGATATCTGCGCCTTACTATGCTATAGTATGTCCTGCTGTGCTCTGCGGAGGGCACCCGCTGTGATCTCGGAACGTTAGGTTGAGTAAAGTTACTTCAGGGTATGTTACGATTTGTTAGGTTAGCAGAAAATAGCATTGTATTTAGTGCTATAGTGAGCCATAAGGTGGATCTCTGCGACCTGCAGTGCTCTAATATGTAAAGCTTGGCCTTGGGAACACCAACAATGGTGGTCTCGGCACGTTATGTTGGGAAAGGTTACGTTCGGTTAGGTTGGGTTATGATAAGTTTGGCTATGGTAGCTTCAACTTTTGTGCTGTACACTCCTATTCCGTGGATCTCTGCGCTCTTCTTTGCTCTAGTATGTCCTGCTTGGCTCTGTGAATGCCAGCAATACTATTCACGGCACGTTAGCTTGAGTTAGGCTATGTTTGGCTGTGTTCGGTTTGTTTTGGTTAGGCATACGTTGCATTGGCTTTTCCGATGTACACTGCGGTTCTATTGATTGCTGCGTTTCACTCTCCACTAATGTGTTCTGCTTGGCTCTGGGGAGGCCAGCAATGGTAGTTGCGGCACGTTAGGTTGAGTTTCGTTACGTTTTGTTTGGATAGGAGAGGGCAGCTTTGACTTTATTGCTGTAGTATGCTATGAGGTTGATTTGTGCGCCCTACTCCGCTTCAATTTTTTCAGCGTGGCTCTGGGGAGGCCAGCAATAGTGTTCGCGGCACGTTAGGTTTTGTTGTGTTACGTTCCTTTATTTTACGTCTGGTTAGGTAAGGAGATGACAGCTTCGACATTAGTGCTATAGTCTGCTATTAGAAGAATTTCTGCGCCCTACTATGCGCTAATATCTTCAGCTTGGCTCTGGGAATGCCAGCAATCGTTGTGTCGGCACGTTACGTTGTGTCAGGTTACGTTCGATTAGGTTGGATTAGAATAAGTTGGCTTAGGATACCTTTAACTTTTGTGCTGTACACTGCTATTCGTTGGTCTTCTGCGCTGTAATGTGCTGCAGTATATCTTACTTGGCCCTGGCGAAGGCAACAACAGCGGTCTTGGCACTATAGGTTGTGCTAGGATATGTTTGGTCATGCTCTGATTGTTTGGGTTAGGCATGTGTGGCTTCGACATTCCTGATATACACAGCAATTCTTCGGATTTATGCCTTTTACTCTACACTAATGCGTTCTGCTTCACTCTGCGGAGGCCAGCAATAGTGGTTGCGGCACGTTGGGTTGAGTCAGCTTACGTTCTGTTATGTTACGATTGGGTAGCTAAGGGGAGAATAGGTTTGACTTTTGTGCTATAGTCTGCTATTTGGTGGATCTCTGCACCCTACTGTGCGATAATATCTTCAGCTCGCCTCTGGCAAGGCCAGCAATAGCTGTCTCGGCCTTTTATGATGAGTCAGGGTACGCTCGGTTAAGTGGGGTTGTTCTTCGATTGGTAAGGAGATCTCTATCTTTTGTACTGTGCCTGCTTTTCGTTGGATATCTCCGCTCTACTGTGTTCTAGAATGCACTTCTTTGTTCTGGGGAGGGCAGCTATAGCTTTGTTGTCGCGTTAGGTTGAGTCATGCTACGATTCGTTATGTCCTGTTGGTTTGGGTTAGACTTTGGTAGCATCTACTTTACTGATATAGACAGCGATTGTATGGATTTCTGCATTCTACCCTCCACTAGCGTGTTCCGTTTCACTCTGTGGAGACAAGCAATTGTGGTCGCGGCACATTAGGCGGAGTTGGTTTATGTTTGGTCATGTTAGGCTTGATTAGGCAATGAGAGGATGGCTTTGACTTCATTGCTATAGTCTGCTATTAGGTGCATTTTTGCGCCATAGCATGCTGTAATGCCTTCGGCTTGGCTCCGCGAAGGCCAGCAATTGTGTCCTTTGCACGTTATATTGTGTCGGGTTACGTTCGGTAAGGTTGGGTCAGGGTAAATTTTGTCACAATAGCTTTAACTTTTGCGCTGTACACTGATATTCGGCGGATATCTGCGCCCTACTGTGCTTTAATATGTCCTACTTCGTTCTGTGAAGTGCAACAATAGCTGTCTCGGCTCGATAGGTTGAGCCAGGCTATGTTTGTTTGTGTTCTGTTGGTTCGGGTTAGGCTTGGGCAGATTCGACTTTTCTGATATACACTGCGATTATGTGGATTTCTGCGTTCTGATCTCCTCTAGCATGTGCCGCTGGACTCTGTGGACGCCAGCAATAGTGGTTGCGGCTGTTAAGTTTGAGTTAAGTTACGTTTGGTTATGTCGCGATTGGATAGGTTAGGAGAGTTAGCTTTGACCTTAGTGCTATAGCCTGCTATTAGGTGGATTTCTGCGCTTTACAGTGCTCCAATTCTTTGAGCATGGCTCTGGGAATGGCAGCTAGAGTTGTCTAGGCACTTGGGTCAGGTTACGTTCGGTTCGGATGGGTTGGGGCAAGTTAAGTCAAGAGAACATTAACATTTGAGCTGTACATTGCTATTCTGTGAATATCTGCGCTATGCAGTGCTCTAGTTCGTCCTGCTTGGAGCTGAGGATGGCAGCAATAGCGGTCTCGGCACGCTAGATCGAGTTAGGCTATGTTTGGTTATGTCCCGTTGGTTTCGGTTAGGTTTGGGTAGCTTCGACTTTTCTGATATACATTGCGATACTATGGATTTCTGCGTTCTACTCTCCACTAGTGTGCTCTGCTTGGCTCTGTGGAGTTAAGCAATAGAGGTCGCGGCACGTTAGGCTCAGTTAAGCTACGTTTGGTTATGTTGCGATTGGTTAGGTTCGTAGAGGATAGCTTTGACTTCAGTGCTATAGGCTGCTATTAGGTGGATTTCTACGCCCTTTAGTGCTGTAATATTTTTCGCTCGGCTCTGGAAATTCCTGCAATAGTGGCCTCTGCACGTTACGTTGAGTGAGGTTATGTTCGGTTAGGTCGGATAAGGCAATGTTTGGTCAGGATATCTTCACCTTTCTTCTGTACACTGCAATCGGGTGGACTTTTGCGCTCTACAGTGACCTACTCTTCCCTGCTCTGCTCTGGGAATTCCAGAAATAGCAGCCGCGTCGCGTTAGCTCCTGTCGTGTTACGTTTGTGTAGGTTAGGTTTGTTTGCGTTAGGTTGGGATATCTTTGACTATAGTGCTATTCACTGCCATTCTATCGAGCTCCGCGTTCTACTCTCCTCTAGTATGCATTGCTTGGCAACGTGGATGCCAGCAATTGTGGGCTAGGCACGATAGGTTGGGACTTGCTGCGTTTGGTTATGTTAGCCTTGGTCAGGTTAAGTTAGGGTGTCTTCCACTCTGTTGCTTTACATTTCAATATGGCCGATCTCTGCACTTTACTGTGCTCTAATATATTCCGCTTGGCTCTGTGCAGGCCAGCAATAGTGGTCTCAGCACGTTAGGTTATGTTAGGTAGCATTCGGTTATACTACATTTGGATGGCTTGGGATAAGATAGCTTTGACTTTTGTGCTATACACTGCTTTCCGGTGGATTTCAACGCTCTACATTACTCTACCGTACTCTGCTCGACTCTGGGCAGGCCGGTGAGAGTGGTCTCGGCCCGTTAGGTTGGGTCAGGCTACGTTTGTCTACGTTGTGTTTGCTTGGGTTAAGATAGGATAGATTTGACTTTCGCTGTATACACTGCCCTTCGGCAGGCTTCTATGCTCCACTGCACCCTATTATGCTCTGCTTCGCTGTGGGGAAACAAGTAGTAGTGGTCCCGGAATGTCAGGTTGAGACAGGGTACGTTCGGTTAGGTTGCGTTAGTCCTGGCTAGGTTTGGATAGCTTCGAATTTTCTGCTGTACACTGCGGTTCAAAGTATTTCGGTGCTCCTCGTTGCTCTACTATGCTCTGCTTGACTCTGAGGAGGCCAGCAGTAGCGCTCGTGACATGATAGGTTTTGTTAAGTTACGTTAGGTAAGGGTGCATTCGGCTTTTGAGTTATGCACCGCTATTCGGTAGAATTCGACGCTCTACTGTGAGCTAATATGTTCTGCTGGGCTCTGGGGAGGCCAGCAATAGTGGTCGCGGTACGTTAGATTGAGGTATCTTATGCTTGGTTTGGTTAGGCTTGGTTATCTTCTGTTATGATGGCTATGATCTTTGTGCAGTGTACTGCTGTTCGGTCGATATCTGCACACAGCATATAGCAATAGTGGCCTTGACATGTTTGAATTGTATGGGTTACGTTTGAGTAGTTTAGATTTGGTTTAATTGGGTTAGGATGTCTTTGACTTTTGTGCTATACACTGCTATTCGGTGGATTTCTGCGCCCTTCGTTGCTCTAATACACTCTGCTCGACTCTGTGGATACCGGAAGTAGTGGTCTCGGCTCTTTGGGTTTATGTATGCTACGTTCGGTTACGTTACGTAAGTTTGGGTCAGGTTTGGATGGATTTGACTTTCGTGGTATACACTGCTATGCGGCGATTCCTACGGTCCGCTGCGCCCTAGTATGTTCTGCTTGGCTCTGTGGAGGCCAAAATTTCTGGTAGCGGCACGTTAGGAATGGATTTGTTACGTTTGGCTAGATTAGGCTTGGATGGGTTAGGATGGGATAGTTTTGACACATGTCTTCAACACTGATGTCGCAGGGCTGCCTGCGCTCTACTGTGCACTTTTATACATACCCTTCTCGAACCTGCGGAGGCCAGCAGTAGTGGTCGTGGCACGATGTGCTTTGTTAGGCTACGCCTTGCACTGTTACGATTGGTTAGGTTAGGTCGGGGTTGTTAAGACTTTTGTGCTATACACCGCTATTCTGTGGATTTCTAAGCTCCACATTGCTCTACTATACTCTGCTGGACTCTGGGGAGGTCAGCAATTGTGGTCTAGGCACGTTAGGTTGTGTTATGTTACGATCGGTTGTGGTACGTTTGTCTAGGTTAGGCTAGGGCAGATTTGTCTTTTATCCTGCACACTGCTGTTCGGTGGATTTCTGCGCCCTACTGTGCCCTAATATGCTCTGCCTGGCACTGGGTTGTCAGCAATAACGGTCCCGGCACGTTACGTTGAGTTAGGATAATTTCGGCTACGTTACGTTAGCTAGGGTTAGGATCGGGTACATATGACTTTCGTGATGCACACTGATATTCGGTGGATTTCTAGTCTCTCCCGTGTTCTACTATATTCTGCTCCGCCATGGTGTGTCCAGCAATAGTGATCGCGGCACGCTGTCGAGTTAGGCTATGTTTGGTTATGCTATATTGGCTTGGGGTAGGCACGGGTAACTTAGATTCTTCTGATGTTCACTGCGGTTCTTTGGACTTCTGCCTTCTACTCACCTCTAATATGTTCAACTTGGCCCTGTGGAGGGCAGCAATTCTGGTTGCGGCCAATTAGGTTAGGTTACATGATGTTCCGTTGGGATAGGTTTCGTTAGGTTTGGTAAGGATGGCTTTGACTTTTGCGTTTTACAATGTTATTCGGGCTATTTCTGCGCTCTGCACTGCTCTAATATCTATAGCATGGCTATGGATGGGCCTGCAACAGAGGCCTCTGCTCGTTAAGATGAGTTATTCTACGTTTGGTTGGGTTAGGCTAGGTCATGTTAGGTTAGGATATCTCTGGCTTTTGTGCTATACACTGCTATTTGGTGGCTTTCTGCGCTCTACTGTACTCTAGTGTGTTCTGCTTGGCTC